>NW_019944571.1:23544-60872 GCF_002910315.2 Salvelinus sp. IW2-2015 | reverse complement strand
TTATTAAAGTGACTATCACAGATAGTAACAGAGAGTAGCAGCAGCGTGGGGGGGGGCTCTACCTACATGTACATATTACCACAATTACCTCCCCCCGTCCCCCCGCACATTGACCCTTGTATGTAGCCTCGATATTGTTATTTTACTGATGCTCTCTTATGGCTGGGGGGCAGTATTGAGTAGCTTGGATGAATAAGGTGCCCGGAGTAAACTGCCTGATACTCAGGCCCAGAAGCTAAGATATGCATATTACTAGTAGATTTGGATAGAAAACACTCTAAAGTTTCTAAAACTGTTTGAATGATGTCTGTGAGTATAACAGAACTCATACGGCAGGCAAAAACCTGAGAAAATATCCAACCAGGAAGTGGGTAATCTGAGGTTTTTAGTTATTCAACTCTTTGCCGATCCAAGATACAGTGGACATTTGGTCCGATTGCACTTCCTAATACTTCCACTAGATGTCAACAGTCTTTAGAACCTTGTTTCAGGCTTCTACTGTAAAGGAGCATAGAATAAGAGCTGATTGAGTAAGGGGTCTGCYAGAAGGCCATGAGCTCATTCAGGTGCGCTCCCGTGAGAGGTACCTGCGTTCCATTGCATTTCTAAAGACAAAGGAATTCTCCGGTTSAAACATTATTGAAGATTYATGTTAAAAACATCCTAAAGATTGATTCTATACATCGTTTGACATGTTTCYACGAACTGTAATGGAATTTTTTGGCTTTCTTCTGGCCTGCGCATCGTGAATTTGGATTTGTGAACTGAAGGCGTGAACAAAAAGGAGGTATTTGGACATAAATTATGGACTTTATCGAACAAAACAAACATTTATTGTGGAACTGGGATTCCTGGGAGTGCATTCTGATGAAGATCATCAAAGGTAAGTGAATATTTATAATGCTATTTCTGACTTCTGTTGACTCCACAACATGGCAGGTACCTGTATGGCTTGTTTTTGTGTCTGAGCGCCGTACTCAGATTATTGCATGGTGTGCTTTTTCCGTAAAGTTTTTTTTAAATCTGACACAGTGGTTGCATGAAGTTTATCTAAAGTTCCATATATGACACTTGTATCTTTTATCAATGTTATTATTTGAGTATTTCTGTAAATTGATGTTGCTCTCTGCAAAATCACGGATGTTTTGGAGCAAAACATTACTGAACATAACGCGCCAATGTAAACTAAGATTTTTGGAATAATATGAACTTTATCGAACAAAACATACATGTATTGTGTAACATGAAGTCCTATGAGTGTCATCTGATGAAGATCTCAAAGGTTAGTGATTAATTTATCTCTATTTTCTGCTTTTTGTGACTCCTCTCTTTGGCTGGAAAAATGGCTGTGTTTTTCTGTGACTAGGTACTGACCTAACATAATCAGTGGTGTGCTTTCGTTCGTTAAAGCCTTTTTTGAAATCGACACTGTGCGTGGGATTAACAACAAGTTTATCTTTAAAATGTGTAAAATACTGTGTATTTTGAGGAATTTAATTCTGAGATTTCTGTTGTTTGAATTTGGCGCCCTGCCACCTTGCACTGCTTGTTGTTCATATCATCCGTTAACGGGATCTCAGCCGTAAGAAGTTAAATATTTCTTACTTTTATTTCTTACTTTTGCTAGGTATTTTCGTAAAACTGCATTGTTGGTTAAGGGCTTATAAGTAAGCATTTCACTGTAAGGTGTACACCTGTTGTATTCGACACATGTGAAAAATATAATTTGAATTGATTTGATTTGAATCTCACTAAAAGTAACAAAGCCTGTCTTGAAAAAGCCAAACCTTGACCCGGAAAATGTAAAACACTATCGGCCTATATCTTTTCTCCCATTCCTCACAAAAGCTGTTGGCATCAGGCTCTGCATCTGTCCTCGTGCTCCTAGACCGTTGTGATACTTTTGACATCATCGATCACCACATTCTTTTGGTGTTCCTCAAGGTTCCGTTTTAGTACCAATATTGTTTTCACTATATATTCTACCTCTTGGTGATGTTATTCGGGAAACAATGTCAACTTTCCCTGCTATGCGGACGACACACAGGAGTACATTTCGATGGAACATGGTGAAGCCCCAAAATGTCCTACCCTGGAAGCMTGTGTTTCAGACATAAGGAAGTGGAAAGCGGCAAATGTTTTACTTTTAAACTCAGAGGTGTTAGTTCTAGGTCCCAAAAAACAAAGAGATCTGCTATTGGATCTGACAATTAATCTTGATGGTTGTACAGTCGTCTCAAATAGAACTGAGAAGGACCTTGGCGTTACTTTGGACCACGATCTCTCTTTTGACAAACATATCAAGAATCTTTCAAAGGACAGCTTTTTTCCATCTTCGTAACATTGCAAAAAATCTGAAACTTTCTGTCCAAAAATGATTCAGAAAAATGTATCCATGCTTTTGTCACTTCTAGATTAGACTACTGCAACGCTCTACTTTCCGGCTACCCGGATAAAGCAATAAATAAACTACAGTTAGTGCTAAAATCTTGACTAGAACCAAAAAATGGTACAAAAAAAACACAAAAGAACGGTTGTTTTTTTCTTTGTATTATCTTTTATCAGATCTATTGTGTTATATTCTCCTACATTCCTTTCACATTTCCATAAACTTGTGTTTCCTTTCAAATGGTCCCAAGAATATGCATATCCTTGCTTCAAGGCCTGAGCTACAGGCAGTTAGATTTGGGCTTGTGATTTTAGGTGAAAATTGAAAAAAAGAGGCTAATCCTTTAAGGATTGGACTCTTGATGGATATTATTATTATTATGTTGTTATTGTCGTATTTTAGTATTCTAAAGAAATGTGTACCCATCTGCAGCAGTAATTGATAATCATTGTATTATAGTCATGTTTCACTTTTAAAAAAATAACAACAATAATGAGTAGTTCATACGTGTATGGATCTGATGTGTCACTTCTTTTTCAAATCGGACATTGTATATTGGAGATATTGAAAATATGAAATAGAATGTTGTCCAGGCTTAACCTACATTACCAGTCAAAAGTCTCGACACACCTACTCATTCAAGGGTTTTTCTTTACTTTTACTATTTTCTACACTGTATAATAACTAAAAAAGTAATGAAGAAATCAAAACATATTTTATATTTGAGATTCTTCAAAGTAGCCACCCTTTGCCTTGATGAAAGCTTTGCACACTCTTGGCATTCCCTCWACCAGCTTCATGAGGTAGCCACCTGGAATTCATTTCAATTAATAGGTACGCATTGTTAAAAGTTTATTTGTGGAATTTCATAGTTTTGATGTCTTCACTATTATTCTACAATGTAGAAAATCGTAAAAAATAAAGCAAAACCCTTGAATGAGTAGGTGTGTCCACACTTTTGACTGGTACTGTATATATACACTGTATATACACTATACATACAAAAGAACGTAGACACCCCTTCAAATTAGTGGATTTGACTTTTCAGCCACACCCGTTGCTGACAGGTGTATAAAATCGAGCACACAACCATGCAATCTCCATAGACACTTGCATAGATGGCCTTACTGAAAGAGCTCAGTGACTGGAACAAAGTCAGCACAAGCCTAAGATTCCATGCTGAATGCCAAGTGTCGGCTGGAGAGGTGTAAAGCTCAAGTCACCATGTGCAATGCCAAGTGTCGGCTGGAGAGGTGTAAAGCTCAAGATCACCATGTCAATGCCAATGTCGGCTGGAGAGGTGTACAGCTCAAGATTTCCATGCTCAATGCCAAGTGTCGGCTGGAGTGGTGACAGCTCAAGATTCCATGCTCAATGCCAAGTGTCGGCTGGAGAGGTGTAAAGCTCAAGATTCCCATGCGCAATGCCAAGGTGCCGGCTGGAAGGTGTAAAGCTCAAGATTCCCATGCTCAATGCCAAGTGCCGGCTGGAGAGGTGTAAAGCTCAAGATTCCCATGCTCAATGCCAGGTGCGGCTGGAGAGGTGTAAAGCTCGAGATTCCCATGCTCAATGCCAAGTGTCGCTGGAGAGGTGTAAAGCTCAAGATTCCCATGCTCATGCCAAGTGCCGGCTGGAGAGGTGTAAAGCTCACGATTCCCATGCTCAATGCCAATGCCGGCTGGAGTGGTGTACAGCTCGAGATCACCATGTGCAATGCCAAGTGTCGGCTGGGAGAGTGTAAGCTAAGATTCCCATGCTCATGCCAAGTGTCGGCTGGAGAGGTGTAAAGCTCAAGATTCCCATAATCAATGCCATGCGCCGGCTGGAGTGGTGTAAAACTTGACTCTTGGACTCTGGAGTAGGGGAAACGCATTCTCTGGAGGATGAATCACGCTTCACCATCTGGCAGTCCAACAGATGAATCTGGGTTTGGCGACAGTCAGGAGAATGCTACCTGCCCCAATGCATAGTACCAACTGTAAATTTGGTGGAGGAATAAGGGTCTGGGGCAGTTTTTCATGGTTCGGGCCCCTTAGTTCCAGTGAAGGGAAATCTTAACACTACAGCATACAATGACATTCTAGATGATTCTATGCTTCCAATTTGTGGCACAGTTTGGGAAAGGCCTTTCCTGTTTCAGCATGACAATGCCCCAGTGCACAAAGCGATGTCCATACAGAAATGGTTTGTCGAGATCAGTGTGAAGAACTTGACTGGCCTGCACAGAGCCCTGACCTCAACTGGTGAGTTGTTTGGATGACCAACTGGTGAGTTGTTTGGATGACCCAACTGGTGAGTTGTTTGGATGACCCAACTGGTGGGTGTTTGGATGACCACAACTGGTGGTTGTTTGGATGACCAACTGGTGGTTGTTTGGATGACCAACTGGTGAGTTGTTTGGATGACCAACTGGTGGGTTGTTTGGATGACCAACTGGTGGTGTGTTTGGATGACCAACTGGTGAGTTGTTTGGATGACCCAACTGGTTGAGTTGTTTGGATGACCCAACTGGTGAGTTGTTTGGATGACCAACTGGTGGGCTTGTTTTGGATACCAACTGGTGGTTGTTTGATGACCAACTGGTGAGTTGTTTGGATGACCAACTGGTGGGTTGTTGGATGACCAACTGGTGGTAGTTTTGGATGACCAACTGTGGGTTGTTTGGATGACCAACGGTGAGTTGTTTGGATGACCAACTGGTGGTTGTTTTGGATGACCAACTGGTGAGTTGTTTGGATGACCAACTGGGTGAGTTGTTTGGATGACCAACTGGGTGGTTGTTTGGATGACAACTGGTGAGTTGTTTGGATGACCCAACTGGTGAGTTGTTTGGATGACCAACTGGTGAGTTGTTTGGATAGACCAACTGGTGGTTTTTTGGATGACCAACTGGTGAGTTGTTGGATGAACAACTGGTGAGTTGTTTGGATGACCAAACTGGTGAGTTGTTTGGATGCCAACTGGTGAGTTGTTTGGATGACCAACTGGTAAGTTGTTTGGATGACCAACTGGTGAGTTGTTTGATGACCAACTGGTGAGTTGTTTGGATGACAAACTGGTGAGTTGTTTGGATGACCAATGGTGAGTTGTTTGGATGACCAACTGGTGAGTTGTTTTGGATGACCAACTGGTGAGTTGTTTGGATGACCCAACTGGTGAGTTGTTTGGATGACAACTGGTGAGTTGTTGGATGACCACGGTGAGTTGTTTGGATGACCAACTGGTGAGTTTTTGGATGACCAACTGGTGAGTTGTTTGGATGACAACTGGTGGGTTGTTTGGGATGACCAACTGGTGAGTTGTTTGGATGACCAACTGGTGAGTTGTTTGGATGACCAACTGGTGGGTTGTTTGGATGACCAACTGGTGAGTTGTTTGATGACCAACTGGTGGATTGTTTGGATGACAACGGTGATTTGTTTGGATGACCAACTGGTGGGTTGTTTGGATGACCAACTGGTGAGTGTTGGATAACCAACTGGGGTTTGTTTTTGGATGACCAACTGGTGAGTTTTTTGGATGACCAACTGGTGGGTTGTTTGGAGACCAACTGGTGAGTTTGTTGGTGATGACCAACTGGTGAGTTGTTTTGGATGACCACTGGTGAGTTGTTGGATGACCAACTGGTGAGTTGTTGGATGACCAACTGGTGAGTTGTTTGGATGACCAACTGGTGAGTTGTTTGGATGACCAACTGGTGGAGTTTGTTGGATGACCAACTGTGAGTTGTTTGATGACCAACTGGTGAGTTGTTTGGATGACCAACTGGTGAGTTGTTTGGATACCAACTGGTGGGTTGTTTGGATGACCACTGGTGAGTTGTTTGGATGACCAACTGTGAGGTTGTTTTGGATGACCAACTGGTGGTTGTTTGGATGACCAACTGGTGAGTTGTTTGGATGACCAACTGGTGTTGTTTGATGAACCAACTGTGAGTGTTTGCATGACCAACTGGTGGGTTGTTGGATGACCAACTGGTGAGTTGTTGGATGACCAACTGGTGGGTTGTTTGGATGACCAACGTGGTGTTTTGGATGACCAACTGGTGGTTGTTTGGATGACCAACTGGTGAGTTTTTGGATGACCAACTGGTGGTGTTTGGATGACCAACTGGTGGGTTGTTTGGATGACCAACTGGTGTGTTGGTGACCAACTGGTGGGTTGTTTGGATGACCAACTGGTGGGTTGTTTGGATGACCAACTGGTGAGTTGTTTGGATGACCAACTGTGAGTTGTTTGGATGACCAACTGGTGGGTTGTTTGATGACCAACTGTGGGATTGTTTGGATGACCAACTGGTGAGTTGTTTGGATGACCAACTGGTGAGTTGTTTGGATGACCAACTGGTGGTTGTTTGGATGACAACTGGTGAGTTGTTGGATGACCAACTGGTGAGTTGTTTGGATGACCAACTGTGGTTGTTTGGATGACCAACTGGTGAGTTGTTTGATCCAACTGGTGGGTTGTTTGGATGACCAACTGTGAGTTTGTTTGGATGACCAACTGGTGAGCGTTGTTTGATGACCAACTGGTGAGTTGTTTGGATGACCAACTGTGGGAGTGTTTGGATGACCAACTGGTGAGTTGTTTGATGACCAACTGTGAGTTGTTTGAATGACCAACTGGTGAGTTGTTTGGATGACCAACTGGTGGGTTGTTGGATGACCAACGTGAGTTGTTTGGATGACCAACTGGTGTTGTTTGGATGACCAACTGGTGAGTTGTTTGTATGACCAACTGGAGAGTTGTTTGGATGCAACTGGTGAGTTGTTTGGATGACCAACTGTGAGTTGTTTGGATGACCAACTGTGAGTTGTTGGATGACCCAACTGGTGAGTGTTTTGATGACCAACTGGTGAGTTGTTTGGATGACAACTGGTTAGTTGTTTGGATGACCAACTGGTGAGTTGTTTGGATGACCAACTGGTGAGTGTTTTGGATGACCAACTGGTGATTGTTGAATGACCCAACTGGTAGGGTGTATTGATTTGGTTTTGATTTGATTTGATTGTGTTGATTGTTGATGCTGGGATGTTGAGATATGACCAGTGAGTGTGTTAATTCTCCCGCCAAACCAGACGGTCAAAGTGATCCGCAATCTCATGAATGAGGACTATTGCATCTGTCGTAAGTCTATCACTGCAGCCATTAAGGGTGGAATTAGGCCTACTTTTCAATGGACAAATGGGATGCGGTGTAGGCTAACCAAAAATGGAGTAAAAAGCTGACGTTTCTAGTTATCCATTCAGGTTAAGTAGCTATCAAAATGACATATTATCTCAGTTATTGACAATTGTAAATAATTTTCTTCAGCATATTACTCCATATATGCTACATAAYGTTGGCTAACTTAGCTAGCTAGCAAGCTATTTCACTGTGCTGTGTGTGGTAGCAGACTTGTAAGATTTTTGTTAGTTTGGTATGTCAATTGTTTCACGTAAACTAGGTTTCTCTTTCTCTTTCTCTTTCTCTAGGTAGACCAGCTATAGATGTTAATTAGCTAGGCCTATTCCCTGTCTCTGAGTTCATGTAATATGGTTGGTAGCTAGACTGAGGTAAAGTTGGTKTTATATTCACACATTCAGACATTCAACAGACATTCGCCAAAAGCCATTTAAAAATGTAAAAATCAATTACTAATTCACCGTTTGTCACAGAATCATCAAACTAGAAATGATCTATTCTATAAATGTCTAGCATACTTTTACCACCTTTGCTTTGAGGAGAAATTACAGTTTTGATTTGATATAAATACATAACATCTATAAAATGCCATTTAAAGCAATGTAAATCAATAATGTTTTCACTAATTATGACATAATCGTCAAACTAGGTATGATTTATTCTACAAGTGTCTAGCATACTTTTAAAACCTGTCTTTAACCTTTCTATCTCTGTCCAGTCTCTGTGTTCTTTTGCCCATCTTAGTATTTTCTTTTTATTGGCCAGTCTGAGATATGGCTTTTTCTTTGCAACTGCCTAGAAGGCCAGCATTCCGGAGTTGCCTCTTCACTGTTGACGTTGAGACTGGTGTTTTGCAGGTACTATTTAATGAAGCTGCCAGTTGAGGACTTGTGAGGCATCTGTTTCTCACTCTAATGTACTTGTCCTCTTGCTCAGTTGTGCACCKGGGCCTCCCACTCCTCTTTCTATTCTGGTTAGAGCCAGTTTACGCTGTTCTGTGAAGGGAGTAGTACACAGCGTTTTACTAGATCTTCAGTTTCTTTGCAATTTCTTGCATGGAATAGCCTTCATGTCTCAGAAAAAGAATAGACTGACAAGTTTCAGAAGAAAGTTATTTGTTTCTGGCCATTTTGAGCCTGTAATCGAACCCACAAATGCTGATGCTCCAGATCCTCAACTAGTCTAAAGAAGGCCAGTTTTATTGCTTCTTTAATCAGAACAACAGTTTTCAGCTGAGCTAACCTAATTGCAAAAGGGTTTTTTAATGATCAATTAGCCTTTTAAAATGATATACTTGGATTAGCTGACACAACTTGTCATTGGAACACAGGAGTGATGGTTGCTGATAATGGGCCACTGTACGCCTATGTAGATATTCCATAATAAAATCTGCCGTTTCCAGCTACAATAGTCATTTACAACGTTAACAATTTCTACACTGTATTTCTGATCAATTTGATGCTATTTTAATGGACATAAAAATGGCTTTTCTTTCAAAAACAAGGACATTTCTAAGTGACCCCAAACTGTTGAACAGTAGTGTATG
Source organism: Salvelinus sp. IW2-2015 (assembly GCF_002910315.2). Classification (NCBI taxonomy): domain Eukaryota; kingdom Metazoa; phylum Chordata; class Actinopteri; order Salmoniformes; family Salmonidae; genus Salvelinus; species Salvelinus sp. IW2-2015. The sequence goes on along the minus strand of NW_019944571.1, from coordinate 51,753 downwards.
TTATTCTTAGTGGTCCTCCACTGTGGAATGTCCATGTTGATCCTCTTGGTTGTCTTGGTCCTCTTGATCCATCCACTTGTCTTCTTTGTTAGTCAGGCCTGACCCCTACATCCCGTAGTTTTTTCCTGTAATCTAATTTAATCTGACTGAAGATGCAGAAGTTTACGCCAGGCTCCTTCTAATAGTGTCACGCCCTAACCATAGAGAGCCTGTTATTCTCTATGTCGGTTAGGTCGGGGTGTGACTAGAGTGGGTCATCTGGGTAATTATATATCTATGTTGGCTTGGTATGATCCCCAATCAGAGGCAGCTGTTTATCGTTGTCTCTGATTGGGGATCATATTTAGGCAGCCATTTCCCCTTTGTGCTTTGTGGGATCTTGTCTAATTATAGTTGCCTGTGAGCAATATTATAGCGTCACTTTTCTTTTGTTGTTTTGTTCTTTGAAATGTTCTATTCAAAAATAAAGGATGGAAACATACCACGCAGCATCTTGGTCTACTCYTTATGACGAACGTGACAAATAGGATATAACAGACTCGTTAGAACTTTGAAAAAACACCCTCTAAACGGACTACATGCCCTCTATCAAATCAAAACTGGAACTTGTCCTCAAAACAAAGGGTGTAAAAGTATGCTAGACATTAATAGAATAAATCATACCGAGTTTGATGTTTCTGTGACTAACGGTGAATTAGTTATTGATTTATATCGCTTCAAATGGTGTTTTATAGATTTTATGTATTTCTATCAAGTCAAAACAGGAATTTCTACTCAAAACAAAGGCTGTAAAAGTATATTAGACATTTATATAATAATGAATGATAGATTTTTTTATTGATTTTTACATTTTAAATGGCTTTTGCGAATGTCTGAATCTGTGAATATAAAACCAACTTTACCTCRGTACTAGCTAGCTAGACCAGCTGGAGATATTACTTAGCTAGGCCTATTCCCTGTCTCTGAGTTCATGAAAAATGGTTGCTAGCTAGCTAGTTTCAGTTGCTGCATGATGTTTAGTCTAATTGTATCTATGAGTTAGCTACCTAGTCTCAATCTGGATACAGACACAGTTACTTTAGGTAGCTATAGCTAGCTAGTCTCAATCTGAGATACAATCTGCAGTTTATATAACAGGTAGCTATAGCCTTTAGCTAGTCTCAGTCTGGATACATTAGACACTCCAGTTATTTATAAGGTAGCTATAGCTATGCTATGATCTCAGTCAGCATACAGACACAGAGTTACTTTTGAAGGTAGCTATACTACTTATGTCTCAATCAGGACTACACAGACCAAACAGTTATCTTATAGGCTGAGCCTATAGCAGCTAGTCTCAGTCTGGATACAGACACAGTTACTTTATGGTAGCTATAGCTCCTAGTCTCAATCTGGATACAGACAACGTTATATATAGGTTAGCTATAGCTAGCTAGTCTCAGTCTGGATACAGACAAGTTACTTTAGGTAGCTATAGCTACCTAGTCTCAATCTGGATACAGACACAGTTATATATAGTAGCTATAGCTACTAGTCTCAGTCTGGATACAGACACAGTTACTTCTAGGAGCTGGATATCTCTAGCTAGCTCTAGTCTACATATTGATATAAAGAGAGTGTCTCAAATGTTCATCCAAGTTTAGGCAATCCATATTTGACTCTCGCTTAAACGTTTTTGTCTTTGTCCCCAGATAGTACAGGCGGCATGGCCCTGAGGATGCTTCTTCTACCACCAGTGAAGGTCCAGTCCTTCAGAAAGTAGTCATACCCCTTGCTAATTTCGCATTTTGTTGTGTTGCAGCTTGAATTCAATATAGTTATTTGTTTCTTCATCCACCAACTACACAAATACCATTAAACAAAATAAAAACAATATGTTTTTATTTATTTTATTTTATTTTTGAAATGAAATACAGAAATAACCACCTACATCAGTATTCACACTCCTGAACTCATATGGCAGGCAAAAACCTGAGAAGTTCCACTTCTCTTTGAATTGTTTCTGAGGTGTCAGATTTTCAACCAAGCTCTCATTGAAATGAAGCGAGAATATAGATGAGTTTTCACTTCCTACGGCTTCCACTAGATGTCAATAGTCAACAGAACTTTGTCTGATGACTCTAATGTGAAGGGGGGCCGAAGGAGACAGAATGAGTAATGCACATGCCATGGAATAAGAAGTCCGTATCACGCACTCTCACACTATGCCTTCACATGAGTAGGACGTCGTTGTTCCATCGCTCAACCTGAGTCAATTTAATTTTCCGGTTGGAATGTTTCAAGATGTATTTAACAACATTCTAAAAATTGATTCAGTACATCGTTTGACATGTTCTACTGACTGTTACGGAACTTTTGGACATTGTCGACGTTAAAGTCGAGGCGCTTTCTGACTTTGGAATTGTTTACCGAAGGCGCGAACCAAAGTAGCTACTTGGACATAAATAACGGACTTGAACAAATCAAGCATTTATTGTGGACCTGGATTCCTAGGACTGCATTCTGATGAAGTTCATCAAAGGTAAGGAAACATTTATCATGTATTTTTCTGGTTTCTGTTGAGTCCAACATGGCGGCTAATTTGGCTATTGTTCTGAGCTTATTATTGCATGATTTGCTTTTTCCGTAAAGTTTTTTTGAAATCTGACACAGCGGTTGCATTAAGGAGAGGTATATCTATAATTCCATGTGTATAACTTGTATTATCATCTACATTTATGATGAGTATTTGTGTTGAAACGATGTGGCTATGCACTATCACTGGATGTTTTTGGAACTAGTGAATCTACACGCTCACAATTTAAAGTCAGATTTTTTGTTATAAATATGAACTTTATCAAACAAAACATGCATGTATTGTGTAACATGAAGTCCAATGAGTGTCATCTGATGAAGATAAKCAAAGGTTAGTGATTCATTTTATCTCTATTTCTGCTTTTTCTGACTGCTATCTTTCGCTGGAAAAATGGCTGTGCTTATTGTGGTTTGATGGTGACCTAACATAATCGTTTGTAGTGCTTTCGCTGAAAAGCATATTTGAAATCGGACACTTTGGTGGGATTAACAACAAGAATACCTTTAAAATGATATAAGACACATGTATGCTTGAGGAATTTTAATTATGAGATTTCTGTTTTTTGAATTTGGTTCCCTTCACTTTATCTGGCTGCTGTCATATCGATCCCGGTAGCGGGATGCAGCCATAAGAAGTTATAACTATGTCATAACTATGTAATAATATTGTCATAACCCTGTCATGACCGATATATTTACACCTTTCGTTTGAAAGTTTGTATCTTAAATCCTTTGTTGCTGTTATAATGAATTCTTTACAGTCATGTTTTTTTCATCAATTATGACCATCATGATCATATCAGCCAGATAGGCCTATCACATACAGGCCCTTATGTCAGTCCTCAGTCACGAAGAGGGTGTCTTGTCCTGCTCCTGAAATCTGCTCCTGCATTCATACCAGTCATCAGAAACAGAGCATTGGGGTAGGCGCATGTCTGACGTCAACATGTGCGCAATAACAATGTTAATTTATTCTGGTCAATAAATATATATATAACATACTGTTGACATGTAGGCTATGGTGTAATGGGATGTTTTGCCTTGTGTGGTAGGTTCTGTGGGCTTTGACACTTATGTAGGTGTCATAACCAGATATGAAATAACGCAATATATGTCACAACAGGTCTAAATGTGTTATGACCATATTATAACAGTTATAACAAGTTATGTCAGCTGTTATGAAATAATATGACATGGTTATGACTGGACTGTGTCATAACGTGTTATGATACTGGGTGTCAAATAAAATGTTCCGGAAAATTCTTACAAGCAACAAAGTTTTGGGAAATTTTTTAAGATGCAGTGTGTTACTTTTTGCGCAACCGACCAAATTCACACAAATGTGAGTTATAGATATGTTCTATGTGTTATAGATCTGTCATTCTCATTAGAGGTAGATCTGTTCTATGTGTTATAGATCTGTCATTCTCATTAGAGGTAGATGTGTTGCTATGTGTTATAGATCTGTCATTCTCATTAGAGGTAGATCTGTTCTATGTGTTAGATCTGTCATTCTAAGAAGAGGTAGATCTGTTCTATGTGTCATAGATCTGTCATTCTCATTAGAGGTAGATCTGTTCTATGTGTTATAGATCTGTCATTCCATTAGAGGTAGATCTGTTCTATGTGTTTATAGATCTGTCATTCTCATAGAGGTAGATCTGTTCTATGTGTTATGATCTGTCATTCTCATTGAAAGTCATTCTAGAAGAGGTAGATCTTTGTATATGTGTATGGTCTGTCTTCTCATTGAAAGTCAGTCTAAGAAGAGGTAGATCTGTTCTATGTGTTATGGATCTGTCATTCTCATTGAAAGTCATTCTAAGAAGAGGTAGATCTGTTCTATGTGTTATGGATCTGTCATTCTCATTGAAAGTCAGTCTAAGAAGAGGTAGATCTGTTCTATGTGTTATGGATCTGTCATTCTCATTGAAAGTCAGTCTAAGAAGAGGTAGATCTGTTCTATGTGTTATGGATCTGTCATTCTCATTGAAAGTCATTCTAAGAAGAGGTAGATCTGTTCTATGTTTATGGATCTGTCATTCTCATTGAAAGTCAGCCTAAGAAGAGGTAGATCTGTTCTATGTGTTATGGATCTGTCATTCTCATTGAAAGCCAGTCTAAGAAGAGGTAGATCGGTTCTATGTGCACTATTTCTATACTTCCGTTCTTAAGTTTTTTTGCTTTTTCCATCTTTTACTTTGGTTTTGACACCAGCTTCAAACAGCTGGAAATACTAGATTTTTGGTTTTCGTAATATATTTCACAGTGGTTTAGATCGTACAATGACTCTCGACCCTATCCTTGCTTGTTTTGTCATAGAAACTGAAATTAACTATTAGAGTTTTTGCAACAGGAAAAGGCGATTTCTGCATGGTGCACCTTTAAACTAAAGCAAAGGACAGTAGGTAACTAAGGTTACGAGAAAGGAAGGAACCCATGTTTCAATAGTCAATAAGATATTAATATGTCATGAATCTCTGGCATGCTCACGTTTCCTCCATAATCTCTGGCATGCTCACGGTTCCTACATAATCTCTGGCATGCTCACGGTTCCTCCATAATCTCTCGCATGCTCCGGTTCCTCCATAATCTCTGGCTCTCACGGTTCCTCATAATCTCTGCATGCTCACGGTTCTCCATATCTCTGGCATGCTCACGCTCTCCATAATCTCTGGCATGCTCACGTTCCTCCAATATCTCTGATTGCTACATTCCTCATAATCTCTGGCATGCTCACAGTTCCTCCTAATCTCTGGATCTCACGGTTCCTCCATAATCTCTGGCATGCTCACAGTTTCCATAATCTCTGGCATGCTCACAGTTCTCCATAATCCTGGCATGCCATCAACGTTTCCTCCATAATCTCTGGCATGCTCACGGTTCCTCCATAATCTCTGCATGCTCACGCTTCCTCCATAATCTTGACATGCTCACGGTCTCCATAATCTCTGGCATGCTCAGCTGTCCTCCAATTCTCTCTGATATACTCACGGTTCCTCCATAATCTCTGGCATGCTCACGTTTCCTCCATAATCTCTGGCATGCTCACGTTTCCTCTATAATCTCTGCATGCTCACGGTCCTCATAATCTCTGATATCACGGTTCCTCCATAATCTCTGGCATGCTCACGTTTCCTCCATAACTCTGGCATGCTCTGTTCCTCCATAATCTCTGCATACTCACGTTTCCTCATAATCTCTGGCATCTCACGTTTCTCCATAATCTCTGGCATGCTCACGTTTCCTCCATAATCTCGGCATGCTCACGGTTCCTCCATAATCTCTGGCATGCTCACGGTTCCGCCATAATCTCTGACTGCTCATGGGTTCCTCCATAATCCTCGGCATGTTCACGGTTCCATAATCTTCTGCATGCTCACGGTTCCTCCATAATCTCTGGCATGCTCACGGTTCCTCCATAATCTCTGCATGCTCACGCTTCCTCCATAATCTCTGAATGCTCACGGTTCCTCCATAATTCTGCAGCTCTCGGTCCTCCAATTTCTCTGATATGCTCACGGTTCCTCCATAATCTCTGGCATGCTCAGTTTCCTCCATAATCTCTGGCATGCTCACGTTTCCTCTATAATCTGCATGCTCACGTTCCTCCATAATCTCTGAATTGATCACGGTTCCTCATAATCTCTGGCATGCTCACGTTTCTCCATAATCTCTGGCATGCTCTCGTTTCCTCCATAATCTGGCATACTCACGTTTCCTCCTAATCTCTGGCATGTTCACGGTTTCCATAATCTCTGCATGCTCATGTGAGAGAGGGACAGCTGCTCTGGTCTATTTATTATCCTCTCCACCCTCCCCGACCAGAAAAATAGCTGGTGAGATGTCTCCTTTCTCTACCAACAGGTGTCAAACTCATTCCACGGAGGCCGAGTGTCTGTGGGTTTTTGTTCCTCCCTTGTACTTGATTGATGAATTTAAGTCACTAATTAGTTTGGAACTCCCCGAACCTGGATGTCCAGGGCTTCATTGAAAGGAAAAACTCAAATCTGCAGACACTAGGCCTCCATGGAATGATTGACACCCTGCTCTACCATATCTTGGGCACCCCTTCTGCCGGCATGGGCAAAAGTAGACAGAGCGGCCACGCCCTGACCAGAAAAATTAGGGAGTGGGATGTCTCGGTTTCTTAACCTTATCTGACTGTAAATCTGATTGTCTCGGTTTCTTAACCTTATCTGACTGTAAATCTGATGTCTCGGTTTCTTAACCTTATCTGACTGTAAATCTGATTGTCTCGTTTTTCCTTATCTGACTGTAAATCTGATTGTCTCGGTTTTAACCTTATCTGACTGTAAATCTGATTGTCTCGGTTTCTAACCTTATCTGACTGTAAATCTGATTGTCTCGGTTTTAACCTTATCTGACTGTAAATCTGATTGTTATTCCGCTGGTCTCGGGGAGAAATCACGAGTCCTCATTGTCCGAGACGGAGTCAGAGTCAAGACCGAAAAAAAATGTATCCAACACCAAGCTAAGTAACCTCAACTCCATGATGTACGATGGAGTTGAGCAGTGACTAGTGTGGACGGACTGTAGCTTCGAGGTCGATGGATTGAGCAGCGACTAGTGTGGGTGGACTGTAGCTGAGGTCGATGGAGTTGAGCAGTGACTAGTGTGGACGGACTGTAGCTTCGAGGTCGATGGAGTTGAGCAGTGACTAGTGTGGGCGGCTGTAGCTTCGAGGTCGATGGAGTTGAGCAGTGACTAGTGTGGGTGGACTGTAGCTTCGAGGTCGATGGAGTTGAGCATGGACTAGTGTGGACGGCCTGTAGCTTCGAGGTCGATGGAGTTGAGCAGTGACTAGTGTGGGTGGCCTGTAGCTTCGAGGTCGATGGAGTTGAGCAGTGACTAGGTGGGGTGGACTCTAGCTTCGAGGTCGATGGAGTTGAGCAGTGACTAGTGTGGACGGCCTGTAGCTTCGACGTCGATGGAGTGTGAGCAGTCACTAGTGTGGACGGACTTTAGCTTCGACATCTCAAAAACATCAAGGCGGTGACCCGTTCCTGTAGGTTCATGCTCTACACATTCGCAGAGTACGACCCTGCTCACGCAGGAAGCGGCGCAGGTCCTAATCCAGGCACTTGTCATCTCCCGTCTGGATTACTGCAACTCGCTGTTGGCTGGGCTCCCTGCCTGTGCCATTAAACCCCTACAACTCATCCAGAACGCCGCAGCCCGTCTGGTGTTCAACTTTCCCAAGTTCTCTCACGTCACCCGCCTCCGTTCTCTCCACTGGCTTCCAGTTGAAGCTCGCATCCGCTACAGACCATGGTGCTTGCTACGGGCTGTGAGGGGAACGGCACTCCGTATCAGCTCTGATCAGGCCTACACCCAAACAAGGGCACTGCGTTCATCCACCTCTGGCCTGCTCGCCTCCCTACCTCTGAGGAGTACAGTTCCCGCTCAGCCAGTCAAAACTGTTCGCTGCTCTGGCACCCCAATGGTGGAACAAACTCCCTCACGACGCCAGGTCAGCGGAGTCAATCACCACCTTCCGAGACACTGAAACCCACCTCTTTAAGGAATACCTAGGATAGGATAAAGTAATCCTTCTAATCCCCCCCCTTAAAAGAGTTAGATGCACTATGGTAAAGTGGTTGTTCCACTGGATATCATAAGGTGAATGCACCAATTTGTAAGTCGCTCTGGATAAGAGCGTCTGCTAAATGACTTAATGTAAATGTAAATTGTTGTTGAGCTGTGACTAGTGTGGACGGACTTTAGCTTCGACACCGATGGTGTTGAGCTGTGACTAGTGTGGAGGACTTTAGCTTCGACATCGATGGTGTTGAGCTGTGACTAGTGTGGGCGGCCTGTAGCTTCGACGTCGATGGAGTTGAGCAGTGACTAGTGTGGGCGGCCTGTAGCTTCGACGTCGATGGAGTTGAGCAGTGACTAGTGTGGGCGGATGACATAGCAGGCCATTGAGGAGAATGATGACCCCTTTTCCAATGTGGCATCAATCAGCCTTCCAACAATGGCCTGCCTTTTGAAGAGGCAGCAGGTATCTATGAAAGAGGTTCACCTGTTGCCTTTTGAGAGAAACAACGACCGGGTGAAACAACTGCACTATTTTAGAGGACTGAGTGGCGCAGCAGTCTAAGGCACCGCATCGCAGTGCTAGAGGCATCACTACAGACCCGGGTTCGATCCCGGKCTGTATCACTCATATCTCCCTCACTAGCTTTAAGCACCAGCTCACAGATCACTACACCTGTACATAGCYCATCCAACTACCCCATACTGTTATTTATTTTGCTCCTTTGCACCCCAGTATCTCTACTTGCACACTCATATTCTGCACATCTATCACTCCAGTGTTTAATTGCTATATTGTAATTATTTAGCCACTATGGCCTACTAATTGCCTTACCTCCCTTATCCTACCTCATTTGCACACACTGTATATATACTTTTTATATTGTATTATTGACTGTATGTTTGTGATTCCATGTGTAACTCTGTGTTGTTGTATGTGTCGCACTGCTTTGCTTTATCATGGCCAGGTCGCAGTTGTAAATGAGAACTTKTTCTCAACTAGCCTACCTGGTTAAATAAAGGTGAAATATATATATTTGTTTTTTAAATCACATCCAGCGGGGATCGGAGTCCCATAGGACGGCGCACAATTGGCCCCGCGTTGTCCGGGTTACGGGAGGGTTTGGCCGGGSTAGGCCATCACTGTAAATAACAATTTGTTCTTAACTGACTTGCCTAGTTAAATAAATGTTCATTTAAAATGACAAATACTGTTACTATTTGATGCACATGCTACTTCACAATATCATATTGGAACTAAACTGTAAAATAACTAACCAAAATCTATTTTCAGAGGGAGATGGAGCTTGACGCTACTTTAGACCATCGTTGATGAATCAGGCTTAAACCTGACAACAACTAGATGCCGTGGCGGAACCTCATCGGCCAACGGGTGACCGCCTGGACAGCGTTGGGGAAATATCTCCATGTCCACAGCTATGTCTGGAGATTATGTTTTTAAGATGTAAGCCATTACTTGGATCCTACAACGCTGCACAGCTCGTTGTGTTTCTTAAAGAAATTGAGCAGACCTGTGTGGGACAATGTCCGGTTCCACCATGCAGATGTGATTCAGGCGTGGTTTGGGCCCATCCCCGATTCGTGACCCTGTACCTGCCCCCATACTCTCCTTTCCTCAACCCTATTGAGAATTTTTTTTTCAGCAGGCCATGAATGAGGCATGCGAAGACATCAATGCAGCCCAATGTCAAGCTTGGATACGCCATGACAAAATATTTTTCCCGCGGTGCATAGACTGTGATGAGAATTTATGGCCAAATGCTCAAGACAGACTTGATGCAAATTAATGCGTGCTAAACGTTATATTTTATTTATTTCATTTCATTTCATTTCATTTGTTTAATTTAATGTCTTACATTTGATTACTGACAGCACACCTATGTTGCAATTGTGTCTGAAAAATAAAATGTTTTTTACATGCATGATTGTAGAGGATGTCTTCATTGATCACACCTTTGATTACACATTGGATAGATTATGGAAATGATATATTGTCAATTTTGTTGGGTAATGTAAGTGTATTGCCTAATGTGAAAACGGTGTAATGTACAGTACTACAGCATATTACTTTCAGCTCTTCTAAGGACGATTTGAAAAGGTATCTTGAAACATATTTGCTATTGGATTAACAGGTAGTTAAAACGACTAAATTGAAAGATATTATGTTGTGTTTTGGCGTTTAAACCAATGTTGTCATTACATTTCACAATAAACGTATATTTTGAATCAATGGTTGTGTGGTGATAGATGTTTACAATCCAAATAAATGCACAATGACAGGTTTTGAATGAAGGACTGGCTGCGTTACAAGTGTGACCAGTTTTATGTTTTGTACTAAGAGTTGTGAAAATGTACCACATACTTGTGAAAATAGTACCAAAGCGATTTAAAAAAATGTAGGAAAAACTACGGATTTCAGCACCCAAGAAATAGCTCGCATTTACACATGACATTATCCTATTCTTTGTGCTGAAATATTCATTTTATGTGTCGTCGGAGCTCCAGTCCGGCCACACTAATCGCAGATCAATTCCATCGTACATCATGGAGTTGAGTTTGTCGGCTATCAAGACCGAGACACTCAATATGTGGTCTGGGGACCGGACTCAGTACTACAACACTGTAAACCATGCACATTGTCTGGACTCAACCCAATGCAGATTAAGGTCTTGCATACAGAAGTGTGTGTGTGTGTGTTGATTATTGTTTAGTATTGTATACTCATATTCTCTCCTCTTCAGGCTGGAACAAATATGGCTGAAAATCTCCGCCAGCCGAAACAAACAACCCGGGACTCGAACCCTGCGTTCTGATTCTCCGGGACAATCGCCTCTATTCCCCGGCCTTCAAAGGACCGGCTCTGGAGCAAAATACATTATGTTTCGTTGTTGTTGTTTTACATGGATACCTGTTAGGGGAGTAGAGGGTAAAGGATTTACTTTTCTTCAGCCCCTTTCCTCGGCTTTAATTGGTAGGGCTGCTGTGATTTTCAAACGGTGCATTGTGCTTCTAAAGTTTTGGTTTATGTGTGTCCCTTATTTGTTTATCTTTTGTATGACTTCATTTTGTAGCTGAAATTCATATCTGAAAATAAACATTTTGTATTTTATCTACAATTTTCATTATTGGCCATATGTCATTTTAAACATTTCATAGAATCTAGTAACGTTGTGACATTGATTGTAGTTGTTAGAAGTACCTTTATAAAAATATCAGATGATTTAATAGAGAGAACGTAGGAAAACAAACAGCAATAAAATAAGAAATAACCTACTGCTCGGTCAAAAATACATGAATAACAATAACCCAGCTAAAGAGTAAAAAGCAACCCTCTCTTGGGTCAAAACAACCACCTTTTAGGGTCAATCAAGTAACCCAACGTGTTGGGTCAAAACAACCCAGTGGTGGGTATATATTATAGTGACGCCGCGCTGGGTTAGAGAAATTACCCAAATTGGGTCATAATTGACCCAGCATTTTGTAGAGGGGATGTAAAATCTATGAATACAAAATATGAGGGCAGTAACACTGTATTTTACAAACACAAAAGCATTCATTTCTCATTAAAAAAAAACACAAATGCGAAAAATTGTTGGATATAGCGTTCTGGAAATGACCTCTTCCAATGTCTATGAATGTGTCTCTGTAAGGTAGGCCACCGCTGACACAAGCCCTGGGTTGAACACCCATAACATGCTTTGGTTTGTGAGGTACAATATCACGTCTGTATTCATTTCATTTCTCAAACCAATTAACAGCCGTATAAACATTAGATTAATGAAAAGAAAGCTGACTGCCTTTATGTAGTGACGCTTGCCGTTTTAGAAAGTTAATAAATAGCTTGAATATCTATGATAAAGAACATGCCTACAACTTAAAGAAATATTTACAATAAAAGGCTATTCTTGTTTATTTTAATTTTGAGTCTAATGCAATGCGTTTTGCAATGGTGCCATTGCAGTGTTGTCATTAGCCCCAGTTTGCAGCCAATAGCCTAAATGTAGGCTACCCATGTTTAACTAAATTGTCCAAACGTCGGCTCTTTCTCAGGTATAGGTTTTGTTGTAACTTTATAAAATACAGCAGGTTTGAGATATATTTTTGTAATGATTTATGTACATGTATATATATATATGAATACAAGTTATATATATATATATATATATGAATAAAAGTTCATAAATCAAACCTATATGCTTAAATAAAAGCGTATTATGAATGTACTTATTATGATTATTATCATCATCTTACCCTGCATGTTGGCAGTCTGTTTCGAGGTCCATAGGAGGTCCATTCCTCCAGAACGGGGCGGCAGGCCATGGTTCCCCTCGCCGGGTCCAGGCACCGTGATGCCGGGCAGAGCTCTCAGAGACTCCGGGATGAGGCTCTCCAGACTCTCGTTGGCCTGCTGTCTGCGGAGCGCCACCTGCGCCGCCATGACCCGCTGCCTCTCGATGATCAGGATGCATTTCTCGCAGGTGCAGTCCTTGAAGCGGCAGTATCGCTTGTGGCCCTTCAGCCAGGACAGGACGCCGTGGTTCCGGCACCGTGCGCACTTGGGGGTCCTCTGGAGCGGCGCTCGGGCCTGGGTCACTGGGCCCCCCATGTACAGGTAGGGCGATCCGTAGCCATTCATTTCTCACACCGTTAGTCAGCCAGTCAGTCAGTCAGTCACACACACTCTCACTACTTTACCTCCTCAAAGTGATAGAGGCGCGAGGTGCATCTGATAAGGGCGTGTGCACGCGGGCCGGGCCAGGCAGAGTAGAGTTGTCAGACAGAAGTGAGAGTGAAGAGATCAAGTCCTGTCGCTGTTCGCTACACGCTGTCCTGTCTGCATGATAGGAGGTGCTGGTTGGATCCACATCTACCTCTCCTGTCCCCTGGCAATAAAGACATACGTGCATCAGCCTCCATCTGACACGCAGTTATGGAGGCGAGTAACTAAATACTGTCGCGCATCACTGGCACCCGCTCAACGAATCCTTGGGGAGAGAGAGGTAGATGTTCCGTGGTTTCGCAGACTCTAGCGGGACAATGAATGCCACACACTTAATTAAACGTTTACATTGAACGGTTACTCGTATGGAAGAATGAATTCTGGAGTTCATAAATCAGAAGACGACGTGCTGAAGTGTAGGCCTATAGAATAAGCCTTATTTAACCTACGTGCAATAAAGCGATGCAGCCCAGAAGACAGTTATGTCGGTCTGTTGGGACTGTAGGCTACAGGGMATTGACAAAACACACAGCAACAGGACTCGACATTAAGGATTGTCCGCTTGTCTAGGGCAAGTACAAAAAATTATCCGAACGGAGAAGTAAAAAAAATCACAATATCAAACAATTACTCGGATCAGAACTGGACCAGGCAGCGGCGTTGCCGCAGCGCACGGCAGGGCAATGCATGTTTGACACTGAGTAAATTGCCTATATTCCTATTTGCTATAACCTATATCAATTAATATGTTATATTTACACAACGCAAGAGAACGATGTAGACAGAGCTAAGAGCCTCAACAAAGCAGCGCAAAATATATCAGCAAGTTTTAAGTTGTTTTTGAATAACCCCAAACTATGGGAGACCTTAGGTAATAATGAGAGAGATAGAAGAAACAATAGCAATATTTAATAATCAAATGAGATATTTGAACCAACCTTACAGTTGAGCAAAGCATTAAAAGACAGAAATGATTCACGCATGCGAGGCTAGAAAAAATCCTTGTCRTTGCAAACCAAACGACCAAAAGCCTAATCCTACTAACTGAAATATCATGAAAGCAATAAGAGAAGTTAAAGTTATAAATAGTATTTTATAAACTTTTCAAATAAAGTGTTTAATGTCTTAAAGTTTGCAGCTTTTAAATGGGAATAATTCTGAAAKTCGGAGTCCATGTCATTCTTCATTCACAGATTTATTTTGAATGACAAATATTTTATGCCACAAGACGTGAAATTGGGCAAACAGTACCAAGATTGGAACATCTAATGAGGAGTCAAATGAAAACGTAGGCTACAGCGGAGGAATGCTTATGAAATWAATGCGTAGTTGGCCTAGAGCTATTTAGATAGTATTCCAGCAATGTGCAACCTACCTACAGCACATATAGTAGCCTGGTCCTATTAAGAGAGGAGGAAAACATGGGATCAGTTTATAATTATTCAGTTCTGAGGACAGGAGAGTTGCTCTGCAGCCCATGATGATTTACAGCCCATCACAAGACGCACAGCCAGCGAAGCTCCTTAACTGTCAATCGCTCCATCTGCACGCTTCGCCACACACAGACGCACAGATAGCCAGATAGGCCTTGGCTACTACACATCTATTTAGATCCACAGATAGCCAGATAGGCCTTGGCTACTACACATCTATTTAGATCCACAGATAGCCAGATAGGCCTTGGCTACTACACATCTATTTAGATCCACAGATAGCCAGATAGGCCTTGGCTACTACACATCTATTTAGATCCACAGATAGCCAGATAGGCCTTGGCTACTACACATCTATTTAGATCCACAGATAGACGTAGGCTACTACACATCTCTTTAGTACCACAGATCCACCAGAGTGGAACAGGCTATTCGAAAATATTTGTCTCCGCTAAATATATTTTGTCAATGTCATGATTGCTCTCATCCCTCCCGTGGCATGCCAGCCAAATGCGTAGCATACCATTTTTTGTGAGTGACTTTTTGTTGTACATTATTTAAGAAGGCTGATAACATCGTCTATGGGCAAGCGCATAAAATGATTTAATATCCCTCCTATTTACTTCTCTCATTTTCAGTCACCCTTTTGGCAATGGTGATAGGAACCTTTTTTAGTGGGGGCAAGTGGCGTCAGCTTTAGGACAAGTAAAACATCTGTCCTACTTATCCGATGGACAAGAGGCAAAAAAAGTTAATGTCAAGTCCTGAGCAACATTGGCTGTATGAAATTATCACAGTGACTATGAAACAATTTGACTACACTCCAAACAGCCACATCGGGTTATATAAATAGTATTAGACTATTCACTCAAAGCTCACGGAGCAACAAGGATTGAAGGCCTATACTCAGGTGTATATGGTATTGAATTGAAAGTAGGCCTACACTAAGCCATAAAGGGAATTGGCTCTAATCTCTCAAATTCATATAGCCCTGTCTCTGCATGGCTATTTGGTTATTTCACCGGTTTCTATTTGGCACTATTTACGTAATGAAATTCTGAGCAGTAATTTTCATCATTATATTTAATTAATTCACACCAAATATAATAGGTCTACATCCGTTCGTTCTCACCATTAAACACAATCTAGTGCTATATGGACTTAATGATGTAGGGTATTAAAATCTCTCTGTTGATCTGATGTCCCCCCTAGCCTCGGCTTATAGCGGCAGGCCATAGAAACACAACACCGGACACCCCCGTGTCACATTTCTGGCCCTAAAAAGGTTTATTCAAGCAAATAATGGGATCAGAGGCACGCGGCTCTGAGAACCGAGGCCCTGGTAAACTCACCRCATGGACCCTGTCTCGAGGGCTATTAAGCTTTTAATTAGACCGAGCAGAGCAGAGGGAATAGAATCTCAAGGTGACGGATAGAGCGCCGCGCAGGGCCGCAGTCTCAACTGGAGAGGTAGTGGGAGGAGAGATATGCTGCGTCTATGGATGGTTAGTCATGGTTAGTAGAGTGTAAAAATGCACAATAAAAAAATGAAATATATAAATATATCTGCTCCCCTCTAAATGTGAAAAGGCAATTGACATGAACCTTTATTAACGAATATACTTTAATAGTCATTGACATGAAGGTKTGGATTTCAACGCTCAAAAAAAAGTCCTATTATAATAGGCCTGTTATTGAAAAGGATTGTTTCTATTGGGACACATTTTGAGTTGGGATTCTTAAAAAAAAAAAAATCAGAGAGACGTTGGAGGGGAAACTGAGGGGGAAAACATAAAAAATTTACTGATTCAACTCTTAATTAAGATTAAAATAGTTAAAATGCTAAATAAGGGTGACTTGTGTTGGAATTAACATGCAGTCCAGCCCAACACAGTTAATAATGTCTAKACGATTTTGCTCTGCGAAAAAACGTCATTATGTCAAATTCACAACACAATTCCAATTTGAACAAAATAATGCAAACAGACCTAAAAATCCGAATGTCCCTTTAAMATGTGATTTCTTTTGGTTTGAATGTGATTTCTTCTGTCAGGAAAACCCGTACCCTACAGTGAAACCTAGGCTATACGTCTCAGTCCTAGTTGACATAACTGAAAATTATAAGGCAGACGGGAAATTGTAAATATAAGTGCAACATTTTTAAGTTATAGTTACTTTGAGTTATTTGTAATCATATCAATAAGGAAATCTAGGTGATTTACCAAAAATGGCAAAATATTAAGCCTACATTGTAATGTATAAATTCATACAACTTAACATTTTAAGAATCCGGATGAAATATAAAATGTATTTAGACTGGGGGCTGCTGGGTTGTAGTCATGTTGGGCTGTAGTCCCTGTCACACAGACAATGAGGGCTGTTGGGCTGTAGGGCTGTAGGGCTGTTGGGCTGTAGGGCTGCGGGATGCTGGGCTGTAGGCTGCTGGGCTGCTGGGCTGTAGGCCTGCTGGGCTGTAGGGCTGCTGGGATGCTGGGCTGTAGGCCTGCTGGGCTGCTGGGCTGTAGGCCTGCTGGGCTGTAGCCTGCTGGGCTGCTGGGCTGTTGGGCTGTAGGCCTGCTGGGCTGTAGCCTGCTGGGCTGCTGGGCTGTTGGTGTAGACTACTGGGCTGTAGCCTGCTGGGCTGCTGGGCTGTTGGGCTGCTTGGGCTGTTGGCTGCTGGGCTGCTGGGCTGTTGGGCTGTTGGGCTGCTGGGCTGTTGGGCTGCTGGGCTGCTGGGCTGTTGGGCTGCTGGGCTGCTGGGCTGCTGGGCTGTAGGCCTGCTGGGCTGCTGGGCTGCTGGGCTGTAGGCCTGCTGGGCTGCTGGGCTGTAGGCCTGCTGGCTGTAGCCTGCTGGGCTGCTGGGCTGTAGGCCTGCTGGGCTGCTGGGCTGCTGGGCTGCTGGGCTGTAGGCCTGCTGGGCTGCTGGGCTGCTGGGCTGCTGGGCTGTTGGGCTGCTGGGCTGCTGGGCCGTTGGGCCGCTGGCCTGCTGGGCTGCTGGGCTGCTGGGCTGCTGGGCTGCTGGGCTGCTGGGCTGCTGGGCTGCTGGCTGCTGGCTGTTGGGCTGTTGGGCTGTTGGGCTGTTGGGCTGCTGGGCTTGCTGGGCTGTTGGGGCTGCTGGGCTGCGGGCTGCTGGGCTGCTGGGCTGTTGGGCTGCTGGGCTGTTGGGCTGCTGGCTGCTGGGCTGCTGGCTGCTGGGCTGTTGGGCTGTTGGCTGTTGGGCTGTTGGCTGTAGACCTGCTGGGCTGTTGGCTGTAGACCTGTTGGGCTGCTGGGCTGCTGGCTGTTGGGCTGCTGGCTGCTGGGCTGTTGGGCTGCTGGGCTGCTGGGCTGCTGGGCTGCTCGGCTGTTGGGCTGTTGGGCTGTAGACTGCTGGGCTCTGGCTGTAGGCTGCTGGCTGTAGGCTGCTGGGCTGCTGGGCTGCTGGTGCTGCTGGGCTGTTGGGCTGTTGGGCTGTTGGGCTGTTGGGCTGTTTGGCTGCTGGGCTGCTGGGCTGCTGGGCTGCTGGCTGCTGGGCTGCTGGGCTGTTGGGCTGTTGGCTGTTGGGCTGCTGGGCTGCTGGGTCTGCTGGGCTGCTGGCTGCTGGGCTGTGGGCTGCTGGGCAGCTGGGCTGCTGGGCTGCTGGGCAGCTGGGCTGGGGCTGTTGGGCTGTTGGGCTGCTGGGCTGCTGGGCTGCTGGGCTGCTGGGCAGCTGGGCTGCTGGGCTGTTGGCCCTTTCACACAGAAGCTGATCTTGTGGCTGCATAGGGGAGGCGACAGAGGAGTTAGATGGCTGTTCCATTCACCCTGTGGCCTCCCTCCCTCCCTGTCACTGCACTCCTCCCACCCTATAGTCACAATTGGAGATAGAGTCACAACCAATAAATTAAATAGTACTATGCATTTCTATGGTCACCACCCACTCTATAGTCCCAGACTGAATACAGACTGGACCCTGTCACAGCATGTTTTCTGAATACAGACTGGACCCAGTCACAGCATGGTTTCTGAATACAGACTGGACCCAGTCACAGCATGGTTTCTGTTAAATGAGACTGAATACGGATTGACTTTACAAGTCTTATTTAATTTAAGTTTTATAAAAACATTTATATATAGTTTTTATATTATTTCGTTTTAATGTTTGGTGTAGGGGTTTGAAAGTTTAAACATTACATGTTTAAATTAAATTGGGAATGTTAACTTAAAGAACAAATCACTAACTTAAAAAACTATTGGGGGGGGGGGTCGTCACAAAAATCAAATCAAGGTGCAGTTAACTAGACAGTAGTTATAAAGGGAACGTTGTTTGAATAAAACTAGAGGAAGAGGTGAACGTTAGACTACTTACCATAGACATTGCAGTGGTGTAAGGYAGTAGGGACAACCAGGGATGTTCTCTGTTTAGTGAGTCCTCCAGATCAGAAGCAATAGGGATGACCGGGGATGGTGCAATCTGGTTTGCTTAATATAAGGAATTTGAAATGTTTTATAACTTCTACTTTTGATACTTAAATATATTTTAAACCAAATACTTTTAGACTTTTACTCAAGTAGTTTTTTACTGGGTGACACTTAYTTTTTACTTGAGTCATTTTCTATTAAAGTATCTTTACTTTTACTGAAGTTTGACAGTTGGGTCCTTTTTCCACCACTGAGACATTGTGAGATCCAGATTACCAAGACATACTGTATGGTTCTATCTGCCTGCCCCCTGCTATCTCTCTCCCTCTCTCTGGCTCGCCAACTCTTTCTCTTCAGTCTTCGGTCTGTTGTATGTAGAACATCCAAGCATATTCACCCATGATAGGCCCAGCTTTACTTAAATTGTGAGACATCACAAGCCAAGAAATTGTGAGATACATTGTTTGATTGCTGATAGATAGACCAAGTGCACGGTTCTGACTGTCTGTCTGGTGGCTGACCTGTCTATACTGATAAATAGACCTAGTGCACGGTTCTGTCTGGTGGCTGAGCTGTCTATACTGATAGATAGACCTAGTGCCACGTTCTGACGTTGTCTGTGGGCTGACCTGTCACTGATAGATAGACTAGTGGCACGGTTACTGTCGTCTGTGCCGTGACCGTCTTATATATAGATAGACCTAGTGCACGTTCTGACGTCTGGTGGCTGACCTGTCTATACCCTGATAGATAGACCTAGTGCACGGTTTACTGTCTGGTGCTGACTGTCAACTGATAGATAGACTAGTGCACGGTTCTACTGTCTGTCTGGTGGCTGACCTGCTATACTGATATATAGACTACTGTGCACGGTTCTGACTGTCTGCTGTGGCTGACCGTCTATACTGATAGATAGACCTAGTGCACGGTTCTGTCTGTCTGGTGGCTGACCTGTCTATACTGATAGATAGACCTAGTGCACTGTCTGTCTGGTGGCTGACCTGTCTATACTGATAGATAGACCTAGTGCACGGTTCTGCGTCTGGGCTGACCTGTCAACTGATAGAAGACTAGGTGCACGTTCTGTCTGTCTTGTGCTTACCTGCCTATACTGATAGATAGACCTAGTGCACGGTTCTGTCTGTCTGGTGGCTGACCTGTCCACTGATAGATAGACCTAGACACGGTTCTGTCTGTGGCTTACCTGCCTATACTGATAGATAGACCTAGTGCACGGTTCTCGTCTGGTGGCTGACCTGCCTATACTGATAGATAGACCTAGTGCACGGTTCTGTCTGTCTGGGACCTGCCTATACTGATAGATAGACCTAGTAGCACGGTTCTGTCTGGTGGCTGACCTGCCTATACTGATAATAGACTAGTGCACGTTCTGTCTGGTGGCGACCTGCCTATACTGATAGATAGACCTAGTACACGGTTCTGTGTCGTGGCTGACCTGTCTATACTGATAGATAGACCTAGTGCACGGTTCTGACTGTCTGTCTGGTGGCTGACCTGTCCACTGATAGATAGACCTAGTGCACGGTTCTGTCTGTCGGGCTGACCTGTCCACTGATAGATAGACCTAGTGCACGTTCTGTCTGTCTGGTGCTGACCTGTCTATACTGATAGATAGACCTAGTGCACGTTCTGACTGTCTGTCTGGTGACTGACCTGCCTATACTGATAGATAACCTAGTGCACGGTTTGTCTGTCTGGGGCTACCTGTCACTGATAGATAGACCTAGGCACGGTCTGACTGTCTGTTGGGCTGACCTCTATACTGATAGATAACCTAGTGCACGGTTCTGACTGTCGTCTGGGACTGACCTGCCTATACTGATAGATAACCTAGTGCACGGTTCTGACGTCTGTCTGGCGACCTGCCTAAACTGTGCCCTCCCCCTCTCTCCATCACTTGCCTCCTCTCTACTCCCCTCCCCTTCTCCTCCGTCCCTCACCTCTCTCTCCGCCCCTCACCTCTCTCTCCCCCCTCCCTCTCTCTCCATCCTCCCCTCTCTCTCCTCCCTTCCCTGTCCCTCCCTTCTCTCTCCGTCCCTCCCCTCTCTCTCCGCCCCTCCCTTCACTCTCCTCCCTGCCTCTCCTCCATCCCTCCCCTCTTTCTCCACCCCCCCTCTAATCTGTCTGTGGCTGACCTGCCTAAACTGTGCCCCTCCACTCTCTCTCCATCCGTCGCCTCTCTCTCCGCCCCTCCCCTCTATCTCCTCCTCTCCCGTCTCTCTCTACCCCGCCCCTCTCTCTCCGTCAGTCCTCTCTCTCTCTGTCCCCTCGCCCTCTTCCTTCCCTCCTCTCCTCTCCTCCTATCCCTCCTCTCTCTCTATCCCTCCACTCTCTCTGCCCCTCCCGTCTCTCTCGACCCTCCTTTCTCTCTCCGTCCCTCACCTCTCTCTCCGTCCCTCGCCTCTCTCTATCTCTCTTTATAGGCTGAGACAATAAGACARTGGCAGAATAAATTCATCCACACCGTTTGTTTCATCACAAAACCGGAGAGCAACCTCTGTCCAGTGAAGTACACAAAGCATATTGTATGTACAGTAACAGATAATTAGATGACCTACAGCATGGTCAAGCTAGATAATACTTACAACATTTTAGGACCACTAAAAACTATTGATTTAGAACCACAGAGAGTTGCCACAAGTCGCAAAGACACCAAGAGCTGCCTCCATTATTCCAGCACCATTTCAAATTCAACATGATCAAATCTATGCTTACTCTAATACAGTGACAACTAAAAGATACCCAACAAAATGTAGTCCATTGAAAGATATGATGTGGCTGTCCGTGTTTCTGATTTCTGTGTGGGTGTGTGCGTTCGTGCAAGTAGAAAAAAACATGTTGACTCACCTTACTTGTAGTGAAACAACAATGCCATCCTCCTCTCTTTCATGCTGACGAATCGGAATATCACTCTGTCATACAGAACACACTTTAATATTGTTGTTATCATAGCTAGGCTGCCTGTCTAAAATGCTTGCTCACTTGCCTGACTTCCTTTCAGTTAAATTTCAAGATGGCGTAGCAGCAAGACGTGTTTGTTTTTGTTCCGTATTTGTCCCGTGTAGATATTCAGCTTTTTTCGTTTTTCTGTATACATTACAATCTCTTTTTCCATTTTCAAATGAAATATACCTTCCTGCAACCCGCCTCACCCAACGTGGTACGGATCTGCTATTTTTATTCCTTATAACTGGAACCTCCATCAGGAGCTAGCCTTCAGAAGCTAGCCAGCTAATTAGCTACTAGCTATTTAGTCATTGTTAGCCACTGCTAGCAGTCTTTACCTTTAGCATAGACCCCAGCCACTTTAGCCCAGATGATATCTGCCAGTCTGCACAGCGCGATATCAGCCCTGAGCATTGCTTTTCCCCCCCACTACATCACCAGATTCCTGCCGCAAGCTCTGGACCATTACACCGGATCATCGCAGCTAGCTAGCTGCTACCGAGTGGCTATCGTGGCTAACGCCCTGGTCCAGAAGCAAGCACCAGTTAGCCTCGAGCTAGGCCCATTCCCCGGCTAGCTAACGAAGTACACCAACTACAATACCTCTCTTGYCAATTGGCCTGGAACCTTTGTCGCCACGGAGCCCCGCCGATCCATCACGACTGGTCTGCTGACGTATTTCGGCCGATGTGCTCTCATCCGGTCTCTGCGTTGTTGATGTCGGTGAGGACCCAGCAACTAGCCCCGGCCCACTAACTCTCTGAGCGCCGTGTCTTCCGCTCGCCTAGCGTAGTGACGACTGCCGAGCGGATCCCTGTTTCGTCCGTTGATGCTATTGGACCCTATGATCACTCGGCTACACAGCTGATGCCTACTGGACTGTTCATTAACACAGTACTTCATTTTGTTTATCTGTCGACCCCAGCCTCAAACTTAGGCCCTGTGTGTAGCTAACTGACCCTCTCTCCCCTCATCGCCATTTACCTGTTGTTGTTATCTTAGCTGTTTATCCGTTCTTGTCTTAGCCCTCCCAATCAACACCTGTGATTGCTTTATGCCACCCTCTAATGTCAATCTGCCTTGTATACTGTTGTTTCGGGTAGCTCTCATTATTTTGATTTACTGCGGAGCCCCTAGTCCCACTCTACATACCTCGGTTAGCTCCCTTGCCCCACCCCACACACATGCAGAGAACGCACCTAGCTTAACTGGCGCCTCCAAAGTCGACACCTCTCTCATCGTCACTCAATGCCTATGTTTACCTCCACTGTACTCACACCCTACCATGACATTGTCTGTGCATTATGCCCTGAATCTATCCTACCACGCCCAGAATTCTGCTCCTTTTACTCTCTGTTCCGAATGCACTAGACGACCAGTTCTTATAGCCTTTAGCCGTACCCTTATCCTACTCCTCCTCTGTTCCTCTGGTGATGTAGAGGTTAACCCAGGCCCTGTAGCCCTCAGTACTACACCCATTCCCCAGGCACTATCATTTATTGACTTCTGTAACTATAAAAGCCTTGGTTTCATGCATGTTAATATCAGAAGCCTTCTCCCTAAGTTTGCTTTATTCACTGCTTTAGCACACTTCGCTAACCCTGATGTCCTAGCCGTGTCTGAATCCTGGCTTAGGAAGGCCACCAAAAATTCTGAAATTTCCATCCCCAATTACAATATTTTCCGTCAAGATAGAACTGCTAAAGGGGGCTGAGTTGCAATCTACTGTAGCGATAGCCTGCAGAGTTCTGTCCTACTATCCAGGTCTATGCTCAAACAGTTCGAGCTACTACTTCTAAAAATCCATCTCTCCAGAAATAAGTCTCTCAGTTGCCGCTTGTTATAGACCCCCATCAGCTCTCAGCTGTACCCTGGACACCATATGTGAATAGATAGCCCCCCATATATTGTCAGAGTTCGTACTGTTAGGTGACCTAAACTGGGATATGCTTAACACCCCGGCCGTCCTAATATCTAAGCTAGATGCCCTCAATCTCACACAAATGATCAAGGAACTTACCAGGTACAAACCTAAATCTGTAACCATGGGCACCCTCTTAGATATCATCCTGACTAACTTGCCCTCTAAATAGACCTCTGCTGTTTTCAACCAGGATCTCAGCGATCACTGCCTCATTGCCTACATCCGTTATGGGTCCGCGGTCAAACGACCACCCCTCATCACTGTCAAACGATCCCTAAAACACTTCTGCAAGCAGGCCTTTCTAATCGACCTGGCCCGGGTATCCTGGAAGGATATTGACCTCATCCCGTCAGTAGAGGATGCCTGGTTGTTCTTCAAAAGTGCCTTCCTCACCATCTTAAATAAGCATGCCCCATTAAAAAAAATTAGAACTAAGAACAGCTATAGCCCTTGGTTCATTCCAGACTTGACTGCCCTTGACCAGCACAAAAACATCCTGTGGCACACTGCACTAGCTTCGAATAGTCCCCGCGACATGCAACTTTTCAGGKAAGTCAGGAACCAATATACACAGTCAGTTAGGAAAGCATAGGCTAGCTTTTTCAAACAGAACTTTGCATCCTGTAGCACTAATTCCAAAAAGTTCTGGGACACTGTAAAGTCCATGGAGAATAAGAGCACCTCCTCCCAGTTGCCCACTGCACTGAGGCTAGGAAACACTGTCACCACCGATAAATCCACGATAATCGAGAATTTCAATAAGCATTTCTCTACGGCTGGCCACGCTTTCCACCTGGCTACCCCAACCCCGGCCAACAGCTCTGCACCCCTCGGCAGACTCAACAGCCTTGGTTTCTCTAATGACTGCCGCGCCTGGTTCACTAACTACTTCTCAGATAGAGTTCAGTGTGTCAAATTGGTGGGTCTGTTGTCCGGACCTCTGGCGGTCTCTATGGGGGTGCCACAGGGTTCAACTCTCRGGCCGACTMATTTCTCTGTATATATCAATGATGTCGCTCTTGCTGCWGGTGATTCCTTGATCCACCTCTACGCAGACGACACCATTTTGTATACATCTGGCTCTTCTTTGGACACTGTGTTAACAAACCTCCAGACGAGCTTTAATGCCATTCAACGCTCCTTCTATGGCCTGAAAACCACTCTTAAATGCTAGTAAAACTAAATGCATGCTCTTCAACCGATCGTTGCCAGCACCCGCCCGCCCGCATAGCATCACTACTCTGGACGGTTCTGACTTAGAATATGTGGACAACTATAAATACCTAGGGGTCTGGCTAGACTGTAAACTCTCCTTCCAGACTCACATTAAGCATCTCCAATCCAAAATGAAATCTAGAATCGGCTTCCTATTTCTCAAGAAAGCCTCCTTCACTCACGTCGCCAAACATACCCTCGTAAAACTGACTATCCTACCGATCCTTGACTTCGACAATGTCATTTACAAAATAGCCTCCAACACTCTACTCAGCAAATTGGACGCAGTCTATCACAGTGCCATCCGTTTTGTCACCAAAGCCCAATATACTACCCACCACTGTGACCTGTATGCTCTCTTTGGCTGGCCCTCGCTACATATTCGTCGCAAAACCCACTGGCTTCAGGTCATCTATAAGTCTTTGCTAGGTAAAGCTCCGCCTTACCTCAGCTCACTGGTCACTATAGCAACACCCACCCATAGCACGCGCTCCAGCAGGTATATCTCACTGGTCTTCCCCAAAGCCAACACCTCCTTTGGCCGCCTTTCCTTCCAGTTCAATGCTGCCAATGACTGGAACAAATTGCAAAAATCACTGAAGCTGGAGACTCATATCTCCCTCACTAAGCATTGGATGTCAGAGCAGCTTACCGATCGCTGCACCTGTACACAGACCATCTGTAAATAGCCCATCCAACCAACTAACTACCTCATCCCCATACATATATATATTTTTTCTGCTCTTTTGAACACCAGTATTTCTACTTGCACATCCACATCTGCACATTTATCCCTCAAGTGTTAATTGCTGGCCTATTTATTGCCTTACCTGATTACTTCATTTGCACACACTGTATACAGATTTTCTATTGTGTTATTGACTGTATGTCTGTTTATTCCATGTGTAACTCTGTGTTGTTTTTATCGCACTGCTTTGCTTTATGTTGGCCAGGTCGCAGTTGTAAATGAGAACTTGTTCCAGACTAGCCAGCTAATAAATAAATAAAGGTGAAATAAATAAATAAAAATGGACAAYGTTAGTTAACATTAGCGTTCTACAGATACAGCTGAAGTCAGAAGTTTACATACACTTAGATTGGAGTCATTAAAACTCATTTTTCAACCACTCCACAAATTTCTTGTTAACAAACTATAGTTTTGGGAAGTCGGTCAGGACATCTACTTTGTGCATGACACAAGTACATTTTCCAACAATTGTTAACAGACAGATTATTTCACTTATAATTCACTGTATCACAATTCCAGTGGGTCAGAAGTTCCGCTAGCGGAACCCCTCACCAACAGCCAATGAAATTGCAGGGCGCCAAATTCAATCAACAGAAATCTCATAATTCAAATTTCTCAAACATACAAGTATTAGACACCATTTTAAAGATAAACTTCTCGTTAATCCAACCACAGCGTCCGATTTCCTGAGATTTGATTTGCACAAACTTTTTCGCACCAAGTCTTAATATCTAGGAGACCAGAACGCGTCCCTTCCTGAGTGGTACGCCGGCTGTGAGGTCCCATGGGTGTTTATAACTTCCGTACTAATTAGTTTTGTACAGATGAACGTGGTACCTTCCAGCGTGCTAAAAATTTGGCTCTTCCCAAATGAACCAGCCAGACTTGCGGAGGTCTACAATTTATTTTTTTCTGAGCGTTCTGGTGATTCTTTTGATCTTCCCCCATGATGTCAAGAAACAAAGAGGGCATGAGGTTTGAAGGTAGGCCTGAAATACAAATCCACCAGGTACATCTCCAATTGACTCTCAATATGTCAATTACTTATCTTCTTTGGGATAGGGGCACTTTTCATGTTTGGATTGAAAGCGTGCCCAGTAGTAAACTCCTGCTACTCAGCCATTGCCTAATATGATATTAAATTATATATTTGGATATAAAACAGACTCCACGAAGTTCTAAAAACCTGTTTGAAAATGATGTCTGTGAGTATAACAGTAACTCATATGCAGAAGGCGAAAACCTGAACAAAAATCCCCAGGACAGTTGGAAATCTGAGGTTTGTAGGTTTTTCAACTCTCGCCTATTCGAATATATCAGTGTCTTTGGGGGGGTCATATTGCACTTCCTAAGGCTTCCACTAGATATCAAAGGTCTCTTTAGAACTGTTTGATGCTTCTATCTGTAAAGGAGGGGGGCGACGAATTGGGAGCTGTGAATGAGTCAGAGGTTCTGCCAGAGTGGCATGAGCTGACCCGCGCGCATTCACATGAGAGCGACCTTCTGCGTTCCCATTGGCAATTTCTACAAGACAAAGGGAAATTTATTCTCCGGTTGGAACATTATTGGAAAGATTTATTGTTAAAAACAGCCTAAGATTGATTCTATACATCGTTTTTTGATCATGTTTCTATCTATGGACTGTAAACGGAACTTTTTGACTTTTAGTCTGCAAACCTAAGTGATCGCGCTCATTGAATTTGGATTTGTGAACTCTCAAGGTAGTGGAACAACAAGAGGGTTACTGGACAAAATTATTGGACTTTATCGAACTAAACAAACCATTTATTGTGGAACTGGGGATTCCTGGGAGTTGCTTCTGGGATGAAGATCATCAAAGGTAAGTGAATATTGTATAATATATTGTAATATTTATAATGCTATTTCTGACTTCTGGTTGTTTTCCCGCACAATGCAGGTAAGTTTGGCCTTGTTTTTGGTCTCTGAGCGCCGTACTCAGACTATTGCATGTTTGTTTATTCCGTAAACCTTTTGGAAATCTGACAAAGCGGTTACATTTGATTTGATATGTTGTGCTTTCGCCCGAAAGGCTTTTTGAAATCGGACGCTGTGGTTGGATTAACGAGAAGTTTATCTTTAAAATGGTGTCTAATACTTGTATGTTTGAGAAATTTGAATTATGAGATTTCTGTTGATTGAATTTGGCGCCCTGCAATTCATTATTGGCTGTTGGTGAGGGGTTTCCGCTAGCGGAACTTCTGACCCACTGGAATTGTGATACAGTGAATTATAAGTGAAATAATCTGTCTGTTAACAATTGTTTGGAAAATGTACTTGTGTCATGCACAAAGTAGATGTCCTGACCGACTTCCCAAAACTATAGTTGTTAACAAGAAATTTGTGGAGTGGTTGAAAATGAGTTTTAATGACTCCAATCTAAGTGTATGTAAACTTCTGACTTCAGCTGTATCTGTAGAACGCTAATGTTAACTAACTTGTCCATTTTTATTTATTTATTTCACCTTTATTTATTTATTAGCTGGCTAGTCTGGAACAAGTTCTCATTTACAACTGCGACCTGGCCAACATAAAGCAAAGCAGTGCGGATAAAAACAACACAGAGTTACACATGGAATAAACAGACATACAGTCAATAACACAATAGAAAATCTGTATACAGTGTGTGCAAATGAAAGTAATCAGT
>NW_019944571.1:0-23519 GCF_002910315.2 Salvelinus sp. IW2-2015 | reverse complement strand
TTGCTTTTTGGTCTCTGAGCGCCGTACTCAGACTATTGCATGGTTTGCTTTATCCGTAAAACCTTTTGGAAATCTGACAAAAGCGGTTACATTTGATTTGATATGTTGTGCTTTCGCCGAAAAGCCGTTTGCAGAACAACAGCAAAGGACCTTGTGAAAATGGTGGAGGAAACAGGTGCAAAAGTATCTATATCCACAGTAAAACGAGTCCTATATCAACATAACCTGAAAGGCCGCTCAGCAAGGAAGAAGCCACTGCTCCAAAACCGCCATTAACTTCTTGACGCTAGGGGTCAGATTTTTATTTTATTTTTTATAACATTCCCAAGGTAAACGGACTATTTCTCAGGTCCAGATCGTAGAATATGCATATAATTTACAGATTAGGATAGAAAACACTCCAAAGTTTCCAAAACTGTCAAAATATTGTCTGTGAGTATAACAACTGATTTTGCAGGCGAAAACCTGAGGAAATCTAACCCGGAAGTGATTTTTTAAATTATTTTTATCTGTGTTTCATTGCCCGTCTTTCTTCCATTTAAAGGGGTATCTTTCTTCCGGTTTTGACCATTCTGCTTGCCCTGACCCTGAGCCTGCCCAGCCCTTCTGTACCTTACGGACTCTGCCCTGGATTGCCGACCTCTGGCTGCCCTTGATCTGTCATTTGCCTGCTCCCTGTTTTGTAAATTAACTTCTGTAATTTGAACTGTCTGCATCTGGGTCTTATCCCGAGTTCTGGTAATACGAACTGGCCATGACTGACCCTGCAGACTCGGACCAGCTCCGCAACGCTGTCTCCTCCCAAAGAGCCACAATTGGGAGACACGAGGAGTTACTTCGAGGTCTTATGGAAGGGTTCCAGACCTTGGCGGAACGCCTTGACCGTGCCTTGAATACATTGCTGGAGCAATTCCAGGGATTGTCTGTTAGGCAGCCAGCCATGACAGTTACCTCCCAGCTCTTCAGTAACCCTGCTGTCAGCAGCACATCTCTCCAGGCCACCCAAGAACCCCGCTTACCTCCTCCGGAACACTTCACTGGAGGTCAGGAACCTCTCGGGCGTTTCTCTCCCAGTGTTCCCTCATCTTCATCTGCAGCCCTCGTCCTTTCCATAGGACAGCTCGAAGATAGCGTACATCATAACGCTGATGTCCGAGAGGGCCCTCTCCTGTGGTACGGCAGTGTGGGAACAACAATTTGCCTTGTGCTTCAGTCTGGAGGAGTTTGTGGCTGAGGTGAAAAATATTTTTGATTCTCCGTTGTCCGGGCGAGAGACTGCCCGGAAGTTACTCCAGCTTCGTCAAGACTCCCGCAGTGTGGCAGACTATGCTGTTGATTTCCACATGTTGACTGCAGAGAGATTCTGGTACCCGGAACCCCTGTTCGACACGTTCCCCCCACGGATTATTGGAGGAGGTTAACTTCTTATGGCTGCAGGGGCAGTATTGAGTAGCTTGGATGAAAAGGTGCCCATTGTAAACGGCCAGCTCTTCAGTCTCAGTTGCTAATACAGTGGGGAGAACAAGTATTTGATACACTGACAATTTTGCAGGTTTTCCTACTTACAAAGCATGTAGAGGTCTGTAATTTTTATCATAGGTACACTTCAACTGTGAGAGAAGGAATCTAAAACAAAAATCCAGAAAATCACATTGTATGATTTTTAAGTAATTAATTTGCATTTTATTGCATGACATAAGTATTTGATACATCAGAAAAGCAGAACTGAATATTTGGTACAGAAACCTTAGTTTGCAATTACAGAGATCATACGTTTCCTGTAGTTCTTGACCAGGTTTGCACACACTGCAGCAGGGATTTTGGCCCACTCCTCCATACAGACCTTCTCCAGATCCTTCAGGTTTCGGGGCTGTCGTTGGGCAATACGGACTTTCGGCTCCCTCCAAAGATTTTCTATTGGGTTCAGGTCTGGAGACTGGCTAGGCCACTCCAGGACCTTGAGATGCTTCTTACGGAGCCACTCCTTAGTTGCCCTGGCTGTGTGTTTCGGGTCGTTGTCATGCTGGAAGACCCAGCCACGACCCATCTTCAATGCTCTTACTGAGGGAAGGAGGTTGTTGGTCAAGATCTCGCGATACATGGCCCCATCCATCCTCCCTCAGTACGGTGCAGTCGTCCTGTTCCTTTGCAGAAAGCATCCCCAAAGAATGATGTTTCCACCTCCATGCTTCACGGTGTGGGTGGTGTTCTTGGGTTGTACTCATCCTTCTATTCCTCCAAACACGGCGAGTGGAGTTTAGAGCAAAAAGCTCTATTTTTGTCTCATCAGACCACATGACCTTCTCCCATTCCTCCTCTGGATCATCCAGATGGTCATTGGCAAACTTCAGACGGGCCTGGACATGCGCTGGCTTGAGCAGGGGGACCTTGCGTGCGCTGCAGGATTTTATCCATGACGGCGTAGTGTGTTCTAATGGTTTTCTTTGAGACTGTGGTCCCAGCTCTCTTCAGGTCATTGACCAGGTCCTGCCGTGTAGTTCTGGGCTGATCCCTCACATTCCTCATGATCATTGATGCCCCACGAGGTGAGATCTTGCATGGAGCCCAGACCGAGGGTGATTGCCGTCATCTTGAACTTCTTCTTTTTATAATATTGTGCCAACAGTTGTTGCCTTCTCACACAGCTGCTTGCCTATTGTCCTGTAGCCCATCCCAGCCTTGTACAGGTCTACAATTTATCCCTGATGTCCTTACACAGTCTCTGGTCTTGGCATTGTGGAGAGGTTGGAGTCTGTTTGATTGGTGTGTGGACAGGTGTCTTTTATACAGGTAACGAGTTCACAGGTGCAGTTATACAGGTAATGAGTGGAGAACAGGAGGGCTTCTTAAAGAAAAACTAACAGGTCTGTGAGAGCCGGAATTCTACTGGTTGGTAGGTATCAAATACTTATGTCATGCAATAAATGCAATTAATTACTTAAAAATCATACAATGTGATTTTCTGGATTTTTTCTTCACAGTTGAAGTGTACCTTGATAAAAATGACAGACCTCTACATGCTTTGTAAGTAGGAAACCTGCAAAATGCGGAGTGTATCAAATACTTGTTCTCCCACTGTATATGCATTTATTATTGGTATTGGATAGAAACACTCTAAAGTTTCTAAACTGTTTGAATTATGTCTGTGAGATTAACAGAACTCATATGGCAGGCAAAAACCTGAGAAGTTCCACTTCCTGTTTGGATTTTTTCTGGGGGTGCCATATTTTCAACCAAGCTCTCATTGAAAATCAGAGAGATATGGATGGGTTTTCACTTCCTACGGCTTCCACTAGATGTCAAACGTCAATAGAACTTAGTCTGATGCTCTATGTGAAGGGGGGTCGAAGGAGACAGGAATGAGTAATCACCGCCATGAGGTGGCCACGCATTGAACAGGCGCGTTCACGTGAGAGTGAGCTCCGTTCCATCTTCAATTGAAGTCGATGTAATCTCCGGTGGACATTATTCAAGATGTATGTTAACCTGTTAGTGAATAGGGGCGCTATTTTCACTTTGGGAAAAATCGTGCCCAAATCAAACGGCCTCATACTCTGTTCTAGATCATTACAATATGCATATTTTATTACTATTGGATAGAAACACTTTGAAGTTTCTAATACTGTTTGAATTAATCTGTGAGTAAAACAGAAATATTTGGCAGCAAACTTCCAAATAGGAAGTGAAAAGTCGAAATGGGGCTCTGTGTCAGGGCCTACTTATTCAACTGGCTTATATTAATAGATCTGTATGCACTTCATACGCCTTCCAATAGATGTCAACAGACAGTAAAATGTTGAATGGGGTGTCTAGCTTGATGTGAGACCGAATGAGAGCTTTTGGAGTGACAGGTCCGCTCTATTGGCAGTATTCACTGCGCACCAGGGAACCTCACATTGTCTTCTGAAATGCGTTAGTTCACGACGAAATGCTCCGGCTCGGATTTTATTGGATACATATGAGAAAAACATCATAAGTTGGATTTTCAACCGAGTTTGACCAGTTTATTCGCCGTTTATTGGGACTTTTGGAATTTTTCATTCCATGCGCTAAGAGTTCTTGGACATTTGCCCTCCACATGGCTAGCCAAAGTTGCTAATTCGACAGAAGCAATGGACATTCTAAAAAAACAACGATTATTTCTGGAACTAGGACTCCTTGCAACATTCTGATGGAAGATCATCAAAGGTAAGAGAATATTTATGATGTTATTGTCGTATTTTTGTGGTTATATGTTGGCTTCAACAAGGCGGAGAATTGTTGGGAGCTGTCTCACAATATTGCATGCTGTACATTGTACTAAAGTTATTTTTTTAATCTAACACAGCGGTTGCATTAAGAACCAGGGTATCTTTCATTTGCTGTACAACATGTTTCTTTAGTAAAGTTTATGATGAGTTTTTTGGTTAGTTACGTGACTGTCCAAAATTTCTCCGGACAATTTGGTGCATTATGGCTACGTATTCACAATGTAAAACCACGAAACATAAATGTATTGTATAACATGATGTTATAAGACTGTCATCTGATGAAGTTGTTCAAAGGTTAGTGATTAATTTTATCTCTACTTGTGGGTTTTGTGAAAGCTATGTTGGCGGTGAATAAATGGCGTTTTGTGTTTGGCTATTGTGGTGAGCTAATATAAATATATTTGTGTTTTCGCTGTAAAACTTAAAAAAATCGGACATTGGCTGGATTCACAAGATGTTTATCTTTATTTGCTGTATTGGACTTGTTATGTGTGGAAGTTATTTTCAAAAAATATTTTTTGATTTCGGTGGAAGGGCGACGGTGTTTGTGGGTGTTCCGCTAGCGGAACCCCGGGCGAGAAAGGTTAACAACATTCTAAAGATTGATTCAGTACATCGTTTGACATGTTTCTACTGACTGTAACAGAACGTTTGGACATTTCGTCACGTTATAGTGGTCGCGCTTTGAGACTTTGGTTAGGGCGTTTGGTAAACAATTCGAAAGTAGCTAATTTGACATAAATAACGGACATTAACGAACAAATCAAGCATTTATTGTGGACCTGGGATTCCTAGAACTGCATTCTGATGAATTCATCAAAGGTAAGGAAACATTTATCATGTATTTTCTGGTTTCTGTTGAGTCCAACATGGCGGCTAATTTGGCTATTCATCTGAGCTCCGTCTCAGATTATTGCATGGTTTATTTTTCCGTAATGTTTTTTTGAAATCTGACACAGCGGTTGCATTAAGGAGAGGTATATCTATAATTCAATGTGTATAACTTGTATTATCATCTATATTTATGATGAGTATTTCTGTTGAAACGATGTGGCTATGCTAAGTCACTTGATGTTTTTTGCAACTAGTGAATCTAACGCCTCAATGTAAACTGAGATTTTTTTATATAAATATGAACTTAATCAAACAAAACATGCATGTATTGTGTAACATGAACTCCTATGAGTGTCATCTGATGAAAATAATCAAAGGTTAGTGATTAABTTTATCTCTATTTCTGGTTTTTGTGAAAGCTATCTTTAGCTGGAAAAAAATGGCTGTGGTTATTGTGGTTTTGTGGTGACCTAACATAAAGAAGAGCTCGCAGCCCAGGAACTGCCTACGGATCTCGACTCACTCAATGCCTTGACCATTCGGATTGATGAGCGGCTACAGGAACRTAGGAGGGAGAGGAGGTCTGATTTCCGGTACCACTCCCACCTCGCCACTGAGGACTCCCGGAAGTCCCGGGCGTCTACGAGGTTATCCGAGTTCCCCCGAGAGTCTCCAAGGTCTTCTGACTCGCCTCTTCCGGAGCCAATGCAACTTCGCAGAGCTAGGCTTTCTCCAGCCGAATGTTTATGCAGACTTAAAACCAAGAGTTGTCTGTATTGCGAGAGTACCTGTCCATTAAAAGACCAGACTCATCAGTAGGTATGAGTACTCTGGTAGGCCATACAGAGAAATGTCCTTCTCCCCTTACTCGTACCTCTCTCCATGCATCCTGCTGTGGGGAGACCAGTTGAAATATCTCCGGGTAATCATTGACTCTGAGGCCGATGAGAATTTCATGGACATTACCCTGGTGTAAGAGCTGGGCATCCCCACTCAGTTTCTCTCCATTCCAATGGACGTTAGAGCGCTGGATGGGTAATCTATAGGCAGAGTCACCCACAATACCACTCCTATCAACCTACGAGTGTCAGGGAACCTGATTGCCACGCTCATTGCCTGAAGTCGGCGTAGCCTGGCCCGGGGCGTCTCCCTGTGGGCTCGGAACAGGCTTCGGACCTCTCCGCCTTTCCCGCGGAGTACCAGGACCTCCGGGAGGATTTCAGCAAAGCTCAGGCCACTAAGCGTTCCTTCGCATCAACCCTATGACTGCGTGATCAACCTTCTTCCGGGCACTGCACCACCCCGGGGACGGCTGTATTCACTGTCAGGTCTGGAGACCAAGGCTATGGAAATGTCATCGAGGACTCCCTGGCTGCAGGGTGTATCTGTCATTCTGCCTCCCCCACCGGTGCAGAGTTCTTCTTTGTGGAGAAGAGGGACAAAACCCTGCGCCCGTGCATCGACTACCAGAGCCTCAATGACGTCACGGTAAAGCAATGCTACCCGCTACCACTCATCGCCTTGGCTTTCGAGCCACTTCAAGGGGCCATCATTTTTTCTAAGTAGGAGCTGCGGAATGCCTACCATCTGGTGCAGGTACGGGAAGGTGACGAGTGGAACACAGCCTTCAACACAGCTAGCGGACTCTAAGAATACCTGGTGATGCCATTCGGTCTGACCAACTCTCCTGCTGTGTTCCAGGCCCTGGTTAACAACGTTCTCCGCGACATGTTGAACCAGTTCGTGTTCAGCTACCTCAACAACATCCTCGTAATTTCCCGATCAGCTCAAGAGCATGTTCTCCACGTCCGAAAAGTCCTCCAGAAAAATGCAAATTCCATCGCTCCACCATCTCCTTCCTTGGATACATTATTGCTGCTGGTAATGTGCAGATAGATCCTGGAAAGGTGAGAGCGGTGGTGGATTGGCCCCAACCCATGTCCAGAGTGCAGCTGCAACGCTTCCTGAGATTTGCCAATTTCTATTGCTGTTTTATCCGGGGTTACAGCACCCTGGCTTCCCCCCTTTCAGCAATCACCTCTCCCAAAGTCCCCAGCTGCTGACTGGGCGTTCCTGRACCTTAAGCACCGCTTCACCACAGCTCAGATATTAATCTCTCCGAACCCATCCCGTCAGTTCATGGTAGAGGTCGATGCTTCGGACGTCGGAGTGGTGGCTGTCCTGTCCCTGCATTCTGCCCTGGACATTGTGCTGCATCCCTGCGCCTTCTTTTCCCATCGCCCTAACGCCACGGAGTGGAAATACGATGTGGGAAATTGAGAACTTCTCGCAGTGAAGATGGCTTTGGAGGTGTGGAGGAACTGGTTAGAGGGGGCGGAACATCCATTAATTGTGTGGACGGATCACAAGAACCTGGAATATCTCTGCACCGCCAAGCATCTCAACTCCAGGCAAGCTCAATGGGCCCTGCTTTTTGGTTCATTTGGTTCAACTTTACTATCTCCTACCGCCTGGGGTCCAAGAATGTTAAGCCAGATGCGCTTTCACGCCGCTACAGCCCCGCTGCTACACCCTCGGACCCCGAGACCATCCTTCCTACCTCGTGTCTGGCCCGGGGGGAGGCCTGGCTAACCAGATGTTTATCCCAGACGCTGCCCGCTCTCCAGTCCTGGAGCTCTTTTGGTGGCCCACCATGGTCCCTGACGTCGCTGCGTTCAACGACATCTGCACTGTCTGTGCTCAGAATAAGACTCCTCGGCAAGCTCTGGCTGGCCTCCTTCAACCACTTCCTGTCCCTCACCGTCCCTGGTCACATATATCTCTGGACTTTGTCAATGGTCTCCCTCCGTCTGATAGCAACAGCAATATCCTTATGGTGGTGGACAGGCTTTCCAAAGCCGCCCATTTCATTCCTCTCCCCAAGCTGCCACCAGACCCCGTTTCCCCGCTATCATCTTGGGCAGAGGGTATGGCTGTCTACTCGGGATATGCCCCTCAGGGTTGATTCCCGCAAACTTTCCCCCTGTTTTATCATCTCCAAGATTCTTGGCCCCTCTGCTGTTCGTCTTCTGTTGCCCAGCACCCTTCATATACATCCCACTTTCATGTATCAAGGATTAACCTTAGGGTCTCTGCCCTGGATTACCGACCTCTGCCTGCCCTTGACCTGTCGTTTGCCTGCCCCGTTTTCTAAATAAACTTCTGTGACTGAAACTGTCTCCATCTGGGTCTAATCCTGAGTTCTGATAAGAGGAGCTAGAGGAGCTAGAGAGAGGGGAGCTAGAGAGAGGGGAGCTAGAGAGAGGGGAGCTAGAGACAGAGGAGCAAGAGAGAGAGGAGCAAGAGAGAGAGGAGCAAGAGAGAGAGGAGCTAGAGGAGGGGAGTTAAAGAGGAGCTAGAAAGAGAGGAGTAGAGAGAGAGAGGAGAGAGGCGTTAGAGAGGGAGGAGCTGAGGAGAGAGGGCTACAGGAGAGGGGAGCTAAAGAGAGAGAGGAGTTAAGAGGGAGGAGCTAGAGAGAGGAGCTAGACGAGAGGGAGCTAAAAAGAGAGAGAGAGAGGAGTTAGAGGGAGGAGCTAGAGAGAGGATTAGAGAGGGAGGAGTTAGAGAGAGAGGGAGGAGTCAGGGAGAGAGGATTAGGGAGAGAGGAGTTAAGAGGGAGAGAGGAGTTAGAGATAAGGAGTTAGAGGGAGAGTCAGGGAGAGAGGAGTAAGAGGGAAGAGCTAGAGGAGAGAGGAGCAAGAAGAGAGGGAGCTAAAGAGAGAGGGGAGCTAGAGGAGAGGGAGAAGAAGCGCTACCCACAACCACCCGTCTAAACACTTTGCTCCTGTCTACTGACCGTTTATAGAGAGAATCATCTGGACCCGCTTTCGCAGAACATTTGTAACAGGTGATTTGGGTTTCAACATGTCAGCTAGAATCACATTTTTGGGACAAAATCTAATATAACTATAAGAAACAAAAAGCATGCAAATAGGAAAATATTACTGTACAAATTCTGGATTTCTCCAATGGGATGTCTTCAATCCACTTCGCCTCCACATCCTCCCTCTATTCCCACACCCTGTATATCACTCGTCACCTTGGTTTCCACAGATGATACCGAGTGAGGCCAGAATGGCTTTTCCAATAAACCTATTATACTGAGTGAGGATGAGTGATAGCACTACATACTGAAAATGACAGAGTATTTTTAATGTCTCTGCAAAAATACCGACATTAGAATGACCTAGTAAAACATCAACAACAGGACTTAAACAGAGCTTAGAGGAGATTGATCTCCATTAACATTAATGACATTTAACTGAGGCATAGATGGGAACATGATGTGTATAACATAATCATATAATACAATATTACTACTCAGTAATAATATATAATAGAGTCCTCTCAGTCACGGTTAGTAGCAGCACTGTAATCGCACTGTAATCGCGCTGTAATGCACTGTAATCGCACTGTTACGGCACTGTAGATCGAGTGGATCTTGACACGTGTTCATTTGGCTGAAAGAGAGAGGTGGAGGGAGGAGGGGTGGAGGGACAGGGGGTGGAGGGAGAGCGGATGGCAGGAGAGGAAGTGGAGGGATGGCAGGAGAGGAATGGAGGATGGAGGAGAGGGATGAGGGAGACGGGATGGCGGGATGGAGGGAGAGGGGGTGGAGGGGAGGATGGCGGGAGAGGGATGGAGGGATGGGAGGGATGAGGGATGGCGGTAGAGGGATGGCGGGAGAGGGATGAGGGGATGCGAGGGACAGGGGGTGGAGGGGGAGGGATGGAGGGACAGGGATGGAGGGGAGGGATGCAGAGAGGAATGGAGGGATGGAGGGATGGAGAGGGTGAGGGATGGAGGGAGGGTTGGAAGGGAGAGGGATGTGGCGGTGAGGGATGGCGGGAGAGGGATGGAGGGAGAGGGATGGAGGGAGGGGGTGGAGGGAGAAGAGTGCGAGGGATGGAGGGCAGGGGATGGAGGGATGAAGGATGGCGGGAGAGGGATGGAGGGATGGAGAGACTTGGGGGTGGAGGGAGAGGGATGGGGATGAAGGATGGAGGGATGGAGGGACTGGAGGATGGGAGGGACTGAGGGTGGGGGGAGAGGAGGAGGGGAGTGGAGGGAAGAGAGTGATGGGAGAGGGATGGAGGGAGGGATGGAGGGACTGGGGGTGAGGGAGGGATGGAGGAGAGGATGAGGGAGAAGGTGGAGGGTGGAGGGACGGGGGTGGAGGGAGAGGGATGAGGAGGAGAACGAGGATGGAGGGAGAGGGATGGAGGGAGAGGGGGTGG
This sequence comes from Salvelinus sp. IW2-2015, assembly GCF_002910315.2. Classification (NCBI taxonomy): domain Eukaryota; kingdom Metazoa; phylum Chordata; class Actinopteri; order Salmoniformes; family Salmonidae; genus Salvelinus; species Salvelinus sp. IW2-2015. Next base: position 13,198 of record NW_019944571.1, on the reverse strand, counting down.
AGGGAGAAGGATGGAGGGAGGAGAGAGGGATGGAGGAGGGATGGAGGGGAGTGGAGGATGAAGGATGGAGGGAGAGGATGGAGGATAGATGAGGGAGAGGATGGAGGGGAGGATGGGGGAGGGGGGATGGAGGGAAGGATGGAGGGAGAAGGATGGGAGAGGAAGGAGAAGGATGGAGGGAGAGGATGGAGGATGGATGGAGAGGGGATGGAGGGATGGAGGGATGGTGGAGGGAAGGGATGGAGGTAGAAGGATGGAGGGAGGATGGAGGGAGGGAGATGGATGGAGGGAGAAGATGGAGGGGGGGAGAAGGATGGAGGGAGAAGATGGGAAGGGGATGGAGGTACAAGGATGGAGGGGAGAAGGTGGAGGGAGATTGAGGTAGAAGGATGGAGGGAGATGGAGGTAGAAGGATGGAGGGAGATGGATGGAGGGAGAAGGATGGAGGGAGAAAGATGGATGGATGGAGAAGGATGGAGGGAGAAGGATGCAGGGAGAAGGATGGAGGGAGAGGGATAGAGAGACATAGTGTTTGGAAGCCAGGGCCAATCCCAGTCACAGGCACCCCTGGAGTAGTTTTTAGGGGTCAATTGCCTTGCTCAAGGGCACCATGGCAGGAAATGGCATTACGGTGTTATACAGCACAATATTCTTTCAAATCACAGGGTGGGCACATATTCCCCTGAATTAAACTGACGTGAAAACCGAGTGTTTGTGTCACCAACAGTAGTGTGTGAAACAGTGATCCCTTTCTTTTCTCCTCTAATCCAAAACTGTGATCTTCCAGCTGAGTACAGTAGTCAACTTTTCCATCTACTCCACTGTCTGGCCACCATAACTCTGTGAGCTGAGAGAAGGTTTTATTTTATCTATCACAGTGTATCACCGGGTTGGCGTGATGGATGGAGCCAGTGGCAGCTCAAGGAAAACAAATCCTCTGACACTTTCTCCCCTGGCGTCAGTGGTGTGTACCGGGGGGAGGGAGGGAGGGGGGGCAGTAACTGTGGTGTGTACCGGGGGGGAGAGCAGTAACTGAAGGACAGGACTCTCAACCCCCCCCACCTACCAATACTGCCACCCAGCCGCAGCCAGCCCTGACACCCGTGATAAAACGGCCTTCCTTAACTAAAGTCGTAAAGCAGCCAGCAATAAAACTCAATCTCCTGTAAAATCCAATTAAGTCATTATCTGACTGATTGTATCTTTAATTGAAAACAGAAGTGACAGTAAATTTTTGTGATATATCAGGATCAATCGATAGCGCTGTGCGATCGGGAGAGGTGATTTATAATGTCAGAGCCATATAGGTAACTCCACATTATTCTCTGTAAAACCACTGGTGGATGAAATTAAGAGTAAGTGCATTTAATAAAAGACAAGATGGTGTTGTTATTGATAACGACAGACGGGGCCAGAATCAAATGAATGTTTTCATAGCGCCCGGCGAAAGAAAATACAAGTCATTTAATTTTTCTGTTTTATATCTTGCTCCCCTACATACAATCACATTTCAACTCTGTCATCAATAAGTGGTTTATTTCTGTAGAACGTGTAGCGACAAACTCCAACATTCCAAATTACATTTGTTGCTGTTTGATTAAAACATCACCACAAACAAAAACTTTTGTAAGATGTAATTCTAAACAAATTTTCATAAAACAGACCAAAAGATACACAGTGCAGTAGCATTAAACTCACAGTCAGACTAACAGTGTGCAGTAGCATTAAACTCACAGTCAGACTAACAGTGTGCAGTAGCGTTAAACTCACAGGTCACGTCAGACTAACAGTGTGCAGTGCGTTTAACTCACAGTCAGACTACAGTGTGCAGTAGTGTTCTAACAGTCCAGACTAACAGTGTGAGTAGCATTTTAAACTCACAGTCAGACTAGTGGTGCAGTGCGTTAAACTCTCAGAGTCAGACTAAAGTGTTTGGTAGATTAAACTTCACGTCAGCTAAAAGTGTGCAGTAGATTAACTCACAGTCAGACAACAGTGTGCAGTAGGCATTAAATCACAGTAGACTAAAGTGTGCAGTACGCATTAAACTAGTCCAGCCCTAAAAGTGTGCAGTAGCATTACACTCAAGTCGAATAAGTGTAGTAGCGTTTAAACCTTCCAAGTCGCCTAACATGGTTCAGTAGGTTAACTCACAGTCAGACTAACAGTGTTCAGTAGCGTTATACTCAAGTCAGACTACAGTGTTCGTGGTTAACTCACAGTCGACTAACATGTGCCGTAGCATTAAATCAAGTCAGACTACAAGTGTGAGTAGCATTAACTCACACGTCAGACTAAGTGTGGCGTAAGCGTTAAACTCAAGTTCAGATAAAGTGTGCGTAAGCATAAACTCACCAGTCAGACTACCGTGTGCAGTGCATTAAACTACAGTCAGCTAACAGTGTGCAGTAGATTAACTCACAGTCATACTAACAGTGTGCAAGTAGCGTTAAACTCAACAGTCAGACTAACAGTGTTTCGTAGTGTTAAACTCCAGTCAGACTAACAGTGTTCAGTAGCGTTAACTCACGTCAGACTAACGTGTGCAGTACATTACTCACAGTCAGACTAAAGTGTGCTAGCATTAAACTACAGTCAGACTAAAGTGTTCAGATAAGCGTTCATCAAAGTCAGACTAACAGTGTGCATAGTTAAACTCAAGTCAGACTAAAGTGTGCAGTAGCAATTAATAGTCGACTAACAGTGGTTCAGTAGCATTAAATCCCAGTCGACTAAAGTGTTCAGTAGATTAAACTCACCAGTCAGACTAAAAGTGTGCAGTAGCACTTAAAACCACAGTTCAGACTAACAGTGTGCAGTAGCATTAATCACAGTCAGACTAACAGTGTGCAGTAGTGTTTAAATGAACAGTCAGACTAACCAGTGGTGCAGTAGGTTAAACTCACAGTCAGACTAAGTGTGCGTAGTTAAACTCACAGTCAGACTACAGTGTTAGTAGCGTTAAACTTCAAGTCAGACTACAGTGTGCAGTAGTGTCTTAAACTCACAGTCAGACTAACAGTGTTCAGTAGGGTTTGACTCATCAGTCAGACTAACAGTGTGCAGTAAGGGTTAAAACTCGTCAGATAACAGTGTTTCAGTAGCGTTTAAACTCCAGTCAGACTAACAGTGTGCAGTAGCATTAACTCACCGTAGACTCCAGTGGTGCGTGCATTAACTCACAGTCAGATACAGTGTGCAGTAGGCATTAAACTAAGTCAGACTAACAGTGTGCAGTAGTGGTTAAACTCACCAGTCGACTAACAGTGTGCAGTATGCATTAAATCCAGTCAGACTAAAGTGTTGCAGTAGTGATAAACTCACAGGTCAGAACTAACAGTGTTGCAGTAGCATTACTCAGCAAGTCAGGACTAACAGTGGCAGTTAGATTAACTCAATCAGACTAAGTGTGCAGTAGATTAACTACAGTAGACTAACAGTGTGCGTAAGATTAAACCACAGTAGACTAACAGTGTGCAGTAGTGTTAAACTCACATCAGTACTAAAGTGTGGCGTAGCGTTAAATCTCAACAGTCAGACTAAAGTGTGCAGTAGCGTTAAACTAAGTCAGACTAAAGTGTGCGTAGATTAAACTCACAGTCAGATACAGTGTTTCAGTAGATTAATCAAAGTCAGACAAGTGTTCAGATAGTGTTAACCTCACAGTCCGACTATACAGTGTTGGTCAGTAGTGTTAAACTCACAGTCAGATACAGTGTGCAGTAGTGTTAAATTCACAGTCAGACTTTACCGTCATTAATACAACCCGTAAGTTCAGTGCACAATGAAAGAAGTTAAAACATAATTGGATGTATAGTTATACATTGATTTTTAAAGCAAAATGTATGTCTTTTAGGGTCTTGCTCTCTGCTATAAGAGAATGGGATGACATGTTGATATATGTTTATAAATAATCTGTTAGTAAAGAATCTTCCTCTCAATATTAACAACATAAAAACTTCTTTCATATTAACCCACTAAAACCTTCTCCTACTATTAAAACAACCCCATAACACTTCTACTTACTATTAAAACCCACATGAACACTTCCTCTTAGTATTAAAAACATTTAACACTTCCTCCTTACTTTAAAACAACATTAAACATTCTCGTCAATATTAAACACATCACAACATCTCTCTTACTATTAAAACCACATAAAACTTCCTCTTACTATTAAAAACCATAAAACTTTCGTCACTATTAACAGATAAACCTTTCCTCTTATTATTAAAACATAAGAAACTTCCTCTTATTTAAAAACACATAAACATTCTCCTTACTATTAAAACACATAAACATTCTCCTTACTATTAAAACCACCATTAAACTTCCTCTTACTATTTAAAACACATATTAACATTCCTCGTCACTATTAAAACACATTTAATTCTCCTCGTCACTATTAAACACAAATAAAACACTTCTCCTTATATTAAACACACCATAAAACTTCCTCTTACATTAAACACACATAAACCTTCTACTTACTATTAACACTAAAAACTTCTTTATATTAACACACATAAACACTTCCTCTTACTATTACAACCAATAAATTCTCCTTACTATTAAAAAACCATAAAAATTCTCTTAAATTAACACCTCATGAAACTTTACCTCGTCACTATTAATAACCACATAAAACACTTCCTCTTACTATTAAACAGACATAAATTCTCTTACTATTAAAAACACTAAAAACTTCTCTTATATTAAACCGCATAAAACACTTCTCTTAATTAAACACACTGAAACACTTCTTCGTCCTATTAAAAAACATCATAAAACACTTCCTTCTTATATTAAACAACACATAAAAAACTTCTTTACTATTAAAACACACATAACCTTCCCTAACCACATTAAACTTTTGCCTCGTCACTATTATAACACACATAAACACTTCTCTTATATTAAAACCACATAAATCTTCTTCGTCATATAAAAATCCCATAAAACACTTCTCATTACTATTAAAACCCACATAAAATTCTCCTTACTATTTTAACCACATAAAAACTTCAGTGTGTGGAATATACTCTTAAATACAGGGTTACAGTGTGGATATACTCTCATAAGAGGATAACAGTGTGTGGATATACTTCCTACATCAGGGTTTTACAGTGTGTTGATATCACACATCTTAACATACAGGGGCTTACAGTGTGGGATCTCAGTCTCTACATACAGGGGTTAGTGTGGATATCACTTACATACAGGGGTTACAGTGTGATTATCAACTCTACTCCAGGGGTTACAAGTGTGGATTACCTTCTACATAAAGGGGTTACAGTGTGGATATGACTCCTAATACAGGGGATGCGTGTGGGATATAACTCCTACATCCAGGGTTTACAGTGTGTTGATATATCTTACATACAGGCGTACAGTGGTGGATATCACTCCTACATACAGGGATACAGTGGTGTGGATATTCACTCCACTACCAGGGTTACAAATGTGTGGTATCTCATCTACATAAGGGTTTACAGTGTGGTTATCACTTAATACAGGGAATACAGTGTGGATATGACCTCCTACATACCAGGGTTACAGTGTGGATATCACTCTAAACATACAGGGGTTACGCAGTGTGGACTATCACCACCACTTACATACGGGTACGTGTGGATTTCACCTCTACATCCAGGGTACGGTGGGATATAACCTCCTACATACCAGGGTAACAGTGTGGATAGCTCTACATATAGGGGTTTCAGTTGTGGTTCACCTCCTACATACAGGGGTTACAGTGTGGATATACCTACATCTGGGGTTAAAGTGTGGAGTATATCTACTACAGGGTTTATGGTGTGTGGAATTCACGCTCCTAAATACCAGGATTACGTGGTGGATATCACCTCTACATACTTAGGGTTACGGTGTGTGGATATACCTTCTAATACATGGGTTACAGTGTGGCTTACTCCTAATACCAGGGTTCATTGTGGATATCCTCCACATACATGCGCAGGGGATACGCGGTGGATTCACTACCTACATACAAGGGGTTAAGTGTGGATATCACTCCTACATACCAGGGGTTACAGTGTGTGGATATCCCTTCCTACATACAGGGGTTACGTGTGTGGATATCAGTCTACATACAGGGGTTACAAGTGTGGATATCACTCTTACATAACAGGGTTAACAGTGTGGCTATCCTCTTACATACAGGGGTTACAGTGTGGATATCACTCCTACAAAGGGGATACAGTGGGTGGGATATCCACCTCTAATCGCAGGGTTAAGTGGGGGATATCTCCTACATACCACAAGGTTTACAAGTGTGGATATCACCTTCCTACATACCAAGGGTTACAGTGTGGATTTCCACCTCCTACCTACCAGGGTTTACGTGTGGATATCACTCTATAACATACAGGGGATACAGTGTGTGGATATCACCTTCTACATACAGGGTTTACAGTGTGTGGATATCCCCTTCTATCTACATACAGGGGTTTGCAGTGTGGATTCATCACTTCTACATACAGGGGTTGCAGTGTGTGGATATCACTCCTACTTACAGGGTTTACGTGTGGATTCATTATTATAAGCGGTTAAGGTGGTGTGGATTTCCACTCTTACATCCAGGGGTTCAGTGTGGATATCTCCTCCTTCATACAGGGGTTTACAGTTTGGATATCACTCCTACATACCAGGGGATACAGTGTGGAATCACTCTACATACCAGGGTTACAGTGTTGGATATCACCTTAACATACGGGGTTACAGTGTGGATTCACTATAATTACAGGGTTACGTGTGGTATAACTTCTACATACCAGGGTTACGTGTGGATATAATCTACTAAGGGTTACAGTGTGGATATCACTCCTACCTACCAGGGGCACAGTGGTGGATAGCACATCTACATACAGGGGCTACAGTGTGGATAGACTCCTACATACGAGGGGTTACAGTGTGGATGCTCTAATACAAAGGGTTAAGTGTGGATATCAATCCTCATAACAGGGGTTACATGTGTAATACCTCCTATACAGGGGTTAAGTGTGGATATAATCCTACTACAGGGGTTACAGTGGTGGATATATCCTACATAGGGGTTAACGTGTGGATATCCTCCTACATACAGTGTTGCAGTGTGGAATACCTCCTACATACCAGGGGTTACAGTGTGGATTTCCTCCTACTACAGGGGTTACCGTGTTGGTATATCCTACATAAGGGGTTACGTGTGGATATCACCTCCTTACATACGAGGGGTTTCGTGTGGATATCACCTCCTACTACAGGGGGTTACAGTGTGGATATCACCGTCTACATACAGTGTTACGTGTGATATACTCCTACATACAGGGTTACAGTGTGGGATTTCCTCTAACATACAGGGGTTCGTGTGGATACACTCCTACATACAGTTACAGTGTGGCTTATACTCCTCATACCAGGGGGTTACAGTGTGGAATATCACCTCTAATACAGGGTTACGGTGTGGTGGATATCTACTCTAAATACAGGGTTACATGTGGTATCCTCTACATACAGGGTTAATTTGTGGGATTACCTCACAATACAGGGGGATACGTGGGTGGATTTCACTTCTACATACAAGGGGTTCAGTGTGGATATCACTGCTCTACATACCAGGGGTTACAGTGTGTGGATAATCACATCCTAATACCAGGGGTTCAGTCGGTATGTTTATGCACCTCTACTACCAGGTTAGTATTGTGGGATATCACATTCCTACAATACCAGGGTTACGTGTGTGGATATCACTCTACATACAGGGGTTAAAGTGTGGATATATCCTAATAAGGGGTTCAGTGTGGCTATAACTTTAATAGCAGGGGTTACAGTGTGGATATCACTCCTATACCCGGGGTAAAGTGTGTGGCATCACTCCTACTCAGGGGTTACAGTGTTGGATTATTCCTACACAGGGGTTACAGTGTTGGATATACCTCTACTACCGGGTACAGTGTGGATTATACTCTTCATACAGGGGTAACAGTGTGGATATCCCTCCTACATACCAGGGGTTAAGGTGTGGGGATATCACATTCATACATACAGGGGTTACAGTGTGTGGATATCATCCTACATACCAAGGGTTTACAGTGGGATTTACTCCTACATACAGGGTTAAAGTGTGGATATCACTCCTATTTACCGCAGGGGTACAGTGTGTGATATCACTTCTAATACCAGGGTTTCAGTGGTTGTGGTTACTTCTAAATACCAGGGTTACAGTGTGGATATCATCACCTCTACATCAGGGGTTTGCAGTGTGGTGGATATTTCCTACTTACCAGGGTTTACGTGTGGATATATTATTACATACAGCGGTTACAGTGTGTTGGACTTCTTTTACATCAGGGGTTAGGTGGATATTCCTCCTTCAACAGGGGTTAAGTTTGGATATCCTCTACTACAGGGGATACAGTTGTGGACTATCAACCTCCTACTACCAGGGTTTAAGTTGTGTGGATATTCACTCCTAATACCAGGGGTTACAGTGTGGATATACCTTCCTAATAAGGGTTTTAAGTGTGGATATACTTTACATACCAGGGTAAGTGTGGTTATCCTACATACAGGGTTACAGTGTGGATATCATCCTATCCGGGGCAACAGTGTGGATAGACATCCTACATCCAGGGGCTAAGGAGTGTGGATAGCATCCTACATACAGGGGTTTACAGTGTGATTAGGCACTCCTACATACCAGGGTTAACAGTGTGGATTCACTCTACATACAGGGTTCATTGTGGATATTCCTACATACAGGGGTCAGTGTGTGGACATCACTCCTACATACCAGGGGTTACGTGTGGATATACTCCTACATACCAGGGGTCTAAAGTGTGGATATACCTTCCTACTACAGGGGTTACGTGTGGATATCTCCTACATACCAGTGTTAAGGTTGGATTTCCTCTACATACCAGGGGTTACAGCGGTGGAGTTTCAACCTCTACATACCAGGGGTTTACCGTGTTGATATCATCTCATACAGGGTTAAGTGTGGCTATACATCCTACTAAGGGGTTACAGTGTGGTATCACTCATACATACCGAGGGGATACGGGGGTGGATTCCCTAATACCAGGGTTACAGTGTGGATATATCTTCATACAGGTTAGGTGTGTGGATATTAACTCCTAAATACCAGGGTTACAGTGTGGTATACTCTACATACAGGGGTTAATTGTGGATATACTCAACATACAGGGGATAACAGTGGGTTTGATTATCAGTTCTACATAAGGGGTTTACGTGTGGATATACTCTACATACAGGGGTTACAGTGTGTGGATATACTTACATCTAGGGGTTACGTGTATGTATATACCTCCTAATACAGGGTTTACAGTGTGTGGATATCACTCCTACTACCAGGGTTTAAGTGTGGTCGGATATCACCTCTACATACAGGGGTTACGTGTGGATATACTCTACTACAGGGTTACGTGTGGTATACCTTTATACAGGGGTTACAGTGTGGATATCACCTCCTACATACAAGGGTTTAGTGTGGAATATACCTCCACATACCATGGGGGTTCAGTTGTGGTATCACTCCTACATTCAGGGGTACAGTGTGTGGACATCACTCTACAATACAGGGGTAAAGTGTTGTGGACATCACTCCCTACATACAGGGTTACAGTGTGGATATACTCCTAATCCAGGGGTACAGTGTGGATATCATCTAATACCAGGGTTAGTGTGTGGATATACTCTAATACCGGGGTTAAGTGTGGATATCAACATTACTACAAGGGGTTACAGTGTGGATATACTCTACTACCAGGGGTACAGTGTGGATTTACCTCCTACATACAAGGGGTTACAGTGTTGGATTCACTCTAATACAGGGGTTACAGTATGGATTACCTCTACATACCAGGGGTTGTGTGTGGATATCACTCCTAATCAGGGTTAAGTGTGTGGATATCACCTCTACTAGGGGTTTTCAGTGTGTGGATATACCTCTATACCAGGGGTTACAGTGTTGGATATCACTCCTACATACCAGGGTAGTGGGTGGATATCACTCCTACATAAACCATGGGTTAAGTGTGTGGCTTATCACCTTCTACATACAGGGGTTTACAGTGTGTGGATATCATCTCTACATACCAGGGGTTACGTGTGGATATACTCTAATACAGGATACAGTGTGTGGATTATCACTCACTAACTACAGCGGGTTTACAGGTGTGGATATCATCTACATAAGGGGATACGTGTGGATATCACCTCCTAAATTACTAGGGTTACAGTGTGTGGTATCACCTCCTAATACAGGGGTTACAGGTGTGTGGATATCACCTCTACATACAGGGGTTAAGTGTGTGGATATACCTCCTACATCCCAAGGGTTACGAGTGTGGTTATCACCTCTACTACCAGGGGTTACGTGTGGATATCACCTCCTACATTCAGGGTAGTGTGTGGAATCCCTCCTACATACCATGGGTAAGCTGTTGTTGGCTCACTTCCTCCTACCAGGGGTTAAGTGTGGGAATATACTCCTACATACAGGGGTTACAGTTGTGGATATCACTCATACATACAGGGTTACAGTTGTGGATATACTTCCTACATGAGGGGTAACAGTGTGGATTATACTCTACATAACAGGGGTTACAGTGATGGATATACCTCCTACATCCAGGGGTTCAGTGTGTGGTATATCTCTAATACCAGGGTTACAGTGTGGTTTCACCTCTACATACCAGGTTACAGTGTGATATCACTCCATATACAGGGGATACATGTGTGTTGGATTACTTCTACATACCGGGTTTTTACAGTGGTGTGGTTATATACTTTACATACAGGGGTTAGTGTGGATATCTAACTCTCTACATACCAGGGGTTGGAGTGTGTGATATACTCCTACTTTACCAGGGTTACAGTTGTGGATATCATTATTACATCCGGTTACAAGTGTGTTGGATTTCACTTTACATACGGGGTTTACAGTGTGGATATCTCCTCCTTCATACCAGGGTTACATTTGGTTCACCTCTACATACAGGTGAAAAAAATGGATACGTGGTGGATATCACTCCTACATACAGGGTTTTACGTGGTGTGGATATATCCTACATACAGGGGTTACAGTGTGGGATATCCTCCTACATACAGGGTTAAGTGTGGATATCACTTTACATAAGGGTTAAGTGTGGTATACTCCTACATACAGGGTTACAGTGTGGATTATCACTCTACATACCGGGCAGACATGTGGCTGCAATCTACATACCAGGGGTACAGTGTGGATAGCACTCCTACATACAGGGTTCGTGTGGAATAGCACTCTACATACCAGGGTTACAGTGGTGGATTATAACTTTCCCTAATACAGGGGTAGTGTGTGGACCATACCTCTAATACAGGGGTTACATGTGTGGATATCGATCTACATACAAGGGGGTTACAGTGTGGATATATTACATACAGGGGTTACAGTTTGTGGATATCATCTATACCAGTGTTACAGTGTGATTCAACTCTACATACAGGGGTTACAGTGTGGATTTACCTTATACCAGGGTTACATGTGGCATATCCCTCATACACTACAGGGTTACAGTGTGGCTATCACTCTATACAGGGGTTTAGAGTGTGGATATCATCATACATGCAGGGGTACATGCGGGTGGATTCCCTCTGACATACAGGGGTTACAGTGTGGGATATTCACTCCTTCATACAGGGTTTACGGTGTGTGGATATTCTCCTAATAAGGGTTACAGTGTGGCTATCAACCTCCTACATACCAGGGGTTACATTGTGATATCACTCAACATAAGGGGATACAGTGGGTGGATATACCTTATACATACCAGGGGTTACAGTGTGGATATCACTCTCATACAGGGGTTACAGTGTGTGGATATCACTCCTACATACGGTGTTACAGTGTATGTATATCAACTCCTATCAGGGTTACAGTGTGTGGACATAACTCCTACATAGGGTTAAGTGGTGTGAACTCACCTCCTACATACCAGTGGGTTCAGTGTGGATAATCAGCTCCTAATACCAAGGGGTTACAGTGTGGATATCACCTCTACATACGCAGGGTTACAGTGTGGATATCAATCCTACATACAGGGGTTAACAGTGTGGATATTCAACTCCTACATACCAGGGGTACAGTGGTGGAATATACCTCCTACATACCAAGGGGTTACAGTGGTGTGGATAGTCACCTCCTACATACAAGGTTACGTGTGGATTTACTCCTCATACCGGTACAGTGTGGATATCCCCTCCTATTTACAGGGGATAAGTGTGTGGATAATCACTTCTACAATCCGGGTTTAAGTGTGTGGATATCACCTTCTAATACCGGGGTTACAGTGTGGATTCTCATCTAATAAGGGGTTTGCAGTGTGTGGATATACTCCTACTTACAGGGTTACAGTGTGGATATATCTATTAACATACCAGCGGTTACAGTGTGTGGACTTACCTCTTACATACAGGGGTTACAGTGGTGGATATCTCCTCCTTCATCCGGGGTTTACAGTTTTTGATATACCTCCTACATACCAGGGATACAGTGTGGATATCACTCATAATACAGGGTTACAGTGTGTGGGATATATTCTACTACCAGGGGTTAAGTGTGGATATCACTCCTACATTACAGGGTTACAGTGCTGGAATTATCAACCTTTACATCCAGGGTTACAGTGTGGGATATACTCCTACCGGGTTGTGTGGATATCATCTAATACAGGGGAACAGTGGTGGATAGATCATCCTACCTACGCAGGGGCTAAGTGTGGATAGCACTCTACATACAGGGTACAGTGTGGATAGCTCCTCCTACTACCAGGGTTAAGTGTGGATATCATCATACATACAGGGGTTACATTGCTGATATACCTCCTACATACAGGGGGTACAGTGGTGTGGATCACTCCTACATACAGGGTTACAGTGGTGGATATACTCCTACATTACCAGGGGTTTTACAGTGTGGATATGCATCATCCTACATAGAGGGGTTACGGTGTGGATATCATTTACATACAGTTTTACAGTGTGGATATACCTCCTAATACCAGGGTTACAGTGTGGATTTCACCTCCTACATACCAGGGGTTACCGTGTGGATATCAACTCCTAACTACATACCAGGGTTACAGTGTGGCTATCACCTCCTACATAACCAGGGGTTACAGTGGTGGATCTCACGTTA
>NW_019944570.1:32947-46197 GCF_002910315.2 Salvelinus sp. IW2-2015 | reverse complement strand
GGTGGGGGGGGGGGGGGGGAGACGGAGACGGAGAGGGAGAGAACTGTGACGAACAGGCAAAGTAGGCCTCATTTATCAACCTGAGTGCTGGGAAAATGAATGCGGCCACAGAGGTTGGATATTCAATAGTGAGCGCACAATATACAGAGACTATTACAAAGGTTTCAATACCAATGGAGAGCACATTCATATCATACACAACACACGCATGCATGCACACACACCACACATCGACCTATAGAGATGCTATAACCGGGTTTTAAATGCATAAAAGATAACACACACACACACACAACTATAGAGATACTATAACCTACAACATGGGTTTATAATAATAAAGAAAACACAAACACACACCAGCCAGGCGATGTTTGATGATGGAGGGTGTGATAGAGAGTGCCAGATAGAGAAACACTGGCATGGTTACACAGTGTCTCACCACCAGACACTATTTCCATTAGCATTAGCATAAACCATGTTTATTCATGAGGCCCCCATCCTCATGTAAAACAGGAGGAGTCCACCAGGAGTCTGACTCACAGGGACAATCAGCTATGTGTTCAACAGACCACTGCTACACACCAACCAAATAACAACGTCTATCAACMGTACAGACCCACATAGTACTAACTACACACCAAACAAATAACGTCTATCAATGTTTTAGACTGACCCATGCTAGTACACAACAACGTCTATTAAACTAACTGTACAGTGAAAATCACACTTTTCAAAGTCATACCCAAATAATTGTGTTTATTCATCCTGTACTCGTATTAGTGGCCAAAGCATGAATTGGAGAAAAAACACCTCAAACCTGTATCTCATACAGACCGTTTCAAAATGCTTGCTACTTCCTCATAGAGTATGGTGTCATACTCCTGAGGAGGATGAGCTGGGCAATCAGCGGTCTAGAGGAGGATATTTTTAACAACCGGTATACGCCCACATCATTCTGTTGGGGTACGCCCACACTATTCCAACACAGAAAAGCTTCTTAACATACATAATTTAAAAAAATTGGAAGGAAAACTATTTCACTCATATTGTAAGTAATAATAGGTCATATTTAACACTGGACAGTTATTTTAAGGTAACAGAATGACCCGTCCTACTACACACCAACATCTATCAACGTAATAGACCCACACAGTGCTAACTACACACCAACCCAATAACAATGTCTATCAACGTAACAGAGTGCTAACTACAAAGTTATTATTGTTTATATTCCTATTATTTTTAAGATTTTTATTCGAAATTCAGTTTTGTTTCAGTTAGTTTTCAGATCTACTTTACCTTGTTTTTTATTTAGTTTACTTTTTATAAAAACATGCATTTAGTTCTTGTGTTTTCTGGAATGTCACTTCTTGCCACTGTGGGGCAGTAATGCATAAGGTGATGGGTCAGGTCATAGGTTAGGTTAGGTTTAAAGGTACACTCAGAGATGACATAGATGCACAAAGTAAACAGTAGTGGTGGGTCAATTTCCGCAACAACCAGGAGCGGTTGAAGCTCCATCGTTGGTCACCACCTTTTAAAGTGTTGCATTCTGGTGATAAAAATTGTCAGACTGGAGCCTACATGTCAATTACATGAACTTACAAAAATCATAGGATCAAAGGTCATGAAGTTTTGACTGCAGTAAACTGCAAGTTTCAGCAGTTGCTCTTCACCAACTTCATCCTGCAGTCATCACCTGCATTTGTGGAGGTCTATTGTCAACCAATCATTAGTTAGCTTGAAAACCCTGTTTGATTTTTGCCCCCAAAAACATAATTCATGATGGTTTTTTATTTATTTCGTTTGGAGGCAGTACAGTTTTAATTTTTCAAATGGGTTTGTTAATTATTATAATTAAATTTACTAAATGGTTTTGAGTGTTTTGTTTTAGTTTCAGTTTACTATAATAACCTTGCGACACACCATAAAAATAACACTACCAAACAACAGACATACCCTTATCTAACAATTAACAACAGACACGCCCTTATCTAACAATTAACAACAGACACGCCCTTATCTAACAATTAACAAACAGACATACCCTTATCTAACAATTAACAACAGACATACCCTTATCTAACAATTACAACAGATACGCCCTTATCTAACAATTTAACAACAGACATACCCTTATCTAAAATTAACAACAGACATACCCTTATCTAACAATTTAACAACAGACATACCCTTATCTAACAATTAACAACAGACATACCTTACTAACAATAACACAGACATTCCCTTATCTAACAATTAACAACAGACATACCCTTATCTAACAATTAACAACAGACTACCCTTATCTAATAATTAAAACAGACATACCCTTATCTAACAAATAACAACAGACATACCCTATCTAACATTAAAACAGACATCACTTATCTTAACAATTAACAACAGACATACCCTTATCTAACAAATAAACAAACAGACATACCCTTATCTAAACAATTAACAACAGACACACCCTTATCTAACTTTTAACAACAGACATACCCTTATCTAACAATTAACGACAGACATACCCTTATCTAACAATTAACAACAGACATACCCTTATCTAACAAATAACAACAGACATACCCTTATCTAACATTAACAACAACATACCCTTATTCTAACAATTAACAACAGACATACCCTTATCTAACAATTAACAACAGACTATACCCTTATCTAACAATAACAACAGACATACCCTTATCTAACAATTAACAACAGACATACACTTATCTAACAATTAACAACAGACATACCTTATCTAACAATTAACAACAGACATACACTATCTAACAATTACAACAGACATACACTTATCTAACAATTAACAACAGACATACCCTTATCTAACAATTAACAACAGACATACCCTTATCTAAAATTAACAACAGACATGCCCTTATCTAACAATTAACAACAGACATACCCTTTATCTAACAATTAACAACAGACATACACTTATCTAACAATTAACAACAGACACACCCTTATCTAACAATTAACAACAGACATACCCTTATCTAACAATTAACAACAGCAACCATCCAAATACATAGTCAGTATTATAATGGTATCAATTACATCCACATCCCACACAAACTTATAAAACTCCCATTGTCCAGTAATAAAGTAATAACAGCCAGGTCTCTTCTTACCAGTCATATCCATGACAGCGAGATGATGGACACCCTGTCGATGTCCTCATGAGGGAGTCAAAGACTAGAGCCTCGTTGAAGTGGGTTCAATGTATTCTTCTTAATGGATGTCTTCCTCTTCTTTAGCCTGCGGCCTCACATATCAGAGAAGCCTTCACGTACGGGTCTGAGAGAAGGAGAAAGAGGGAGAGAGAGAGAGAAAAAGAGAGAGAGAAAGAAATAGAGGAAGAGAAAGAGAGGGACAAAGATAAGAGACAAACCTTGAGCAGGCTATTAACAAATTATACTCCCACGTCCAGGCATCTGTCTTTAACACATATAAGACATACAAATCTAGCCCCTTGTACGAGGGGGATTAAGTCCAAAGTAAAACAGGGGATTCACGTCAATTACCACAGAATACAAACTGCCGCTCTAGTGCCGTTGTAAAACTTACAGAACACTGAGAGTTACCATTTGATTTTATGGTGGATTTTTTTATTGCTTTGTTAGGCATTCTAATAATCTCCTAATCATAAAAGCAATAATAACGGGGTGGCCTCATAATTTAGCGTGTCATTTTCGTCAGTATAGTAACTGTTACCGTGGTAATGCAGGATCCTCACATCCTCACAGGCAGGATTAATAACTCAATTACTTTAGTTAGGCGTTCATGAAATCATCATCAGCTACCTAAGTCCCAGCCATCCGTCAGGCCAGGACATGTTGTGTTTAAAGCATTTGGTTGTTGTTGGCTAAGGTTTTTAGCACTCCAACGTTTATGATTTTTGCTATTTGCTTGTGTTTCCAACATTGCCACAAAACAGATTTTTGGCACTTCATTGCGTTTGGAACAGTTGAACAGTATTTATTTGGGCAATATTTACAGAATGTAACATATCAATATTCAAATATTCATGAATTCAGTCAATTTATTGTTTGCTCCATCTGTTTATGCAGGCCTAATTGCATTCAAATAATAGTTGAAATACAAAATGTGTGATGTGAGTTTGTCAGGCTGTTTCTAACAGAAGAGACGACCCCCAGCGCTGTGATCAGTGTGCTGTTGTCAGTGTGCTGTTGTCAGGTGCTGCGGTCAGTGTGCTGTGTCAGTGTGCTGTTGTCAGTGTGCTGCGTCAGTGTGCTGTTGTCAGTGTGCTGCGTCAGTGTGCTGGCGTCAGTGTGCTGTTGTCAGTGTGCTGTTGTCAGTGTGCTGTTGTCAGTGTGCTGTTGTCAGTGTGCTGTGTCAGTGTGCTGCGGTCAGTGTGCTGTTGTCAGTGTGCTGCGGTCAGTGTGCTGTTGTCAGTGTGCTGTTGTCAGTGTGCTGTTGTCAGTGTGCTGCGGTCAGTTGCTGTTAGTGTGCTGTTGTCAGTGTGCTGTTGTCAGTGTGCTGTTGTCAGTGTGCTGTCAGTGTGCTGTTTTCAGTGTGCTGCGGTCAGTGTGCTGTTGTCAGTGTGCTGCGGTCAGTGTGCTGCTGTCAGTGGTGCTGTTGTCAGTGTGCTGTTGTCAGTGTGCTGCGGTCAGTGTGCTGTTGTCAGTGTGCTGCGGTCAGTGTGCTGTTGTCAGTGTGCTGCGGACAGTGTGCTGTTGTCAGTGTGCTGCGGTCAGTGTGCTGTTGTCAGTGTGCTGCGGACAGTGTGCTGTTGTCAGTGTGCTGCGGTCAGTGTGCTGTTGTCAGTGTGCTGCGGACAGTGTGCTGTTGTCAGTGTGCTGTTGTCAGTGTGCTGCGGTCAGTGTGCTGCGGTCAGTGTGCTGCGGTCAGTGTGGCTGTCAGTTGTGCTGCGGTCAGTGTCTGCGGTCAGTGTGCTGTTGTCAGTGTGCTGCGGTCAGTGTGCTGCGGTCAGTGTGCTGTTGTCAGTGTGCTGCGGACAGTGTGCTGTTGTCAGTGTGCTGCAGTCAGTGTGCTGTTGTCAGTGTGCTGCGGACAGTGTGCTGTTGTCAGTGTGCTGTTGTCAGTGTGCTGCGGTCAGTGTGCTGCAGTCAGTGTGCTGTTGTCAGTGTGCTGTTGTCAGTGTGCTGCGGTCAGTGTGCTGCGGTCAGTGTGCTGCGGTCAGTGTGCTGCGGTCAGTGTGCTGTTGTCAGTGTGCTGCGGTCAGGTTGCTGCTGTCAGTGTGCTGTTGTCAGTGTGCTGCGGTCAGTGTGCTGCGGTCAGTGTGCTGTTGTCAGTGTGTGCGTCAGTGTGCTGCGGTCAGTAAGTAAGTCACCTGAGAAGCCGGTGAGGTCCATGGCTTTGAGGTTGGTGGCCTTGATGACAGTGGCGGTGAGCCGACCTGCCGTGGGCAGGTAACACAGAGAGAAGTCAGCTCCCCCAGGTCAGCCTTCTCCTGTACAACACACACACAGAGGTCAGAGGTCAGGGTTCAAACACGGATCCCAGCAAACGTGTGGTAAACAGTCAGCCAGTAATACCCAAAGCCACAGGCTGAGAGCAGGGTCTGTAAAAGAGACCACCCTCTTGCATTTGGTTTGCTAAACCATGAAGCAGGCATCATTGATAATTGCCACAGAGACATGACAGGTGTCACAATCTAAACGGGCAGCATATTCAAACTGAAGGCAACTGTCATCACAGTACATTAATGAAATGTCAATCTTTCAATGCCCCAAGAAGATAAAAGTTAAATTGCGCTAGATCTAAAGGCTATTTAAACACTCTCCCCTGCTTCCTCCTAACTCGGCACAGCCAGTGGTCATGGTGGTGGCATAGCAGTGGCATTATAGTGGCATAGCGGTGCATTATAGTGGCATAGCAATGGCATTACAGTGGCATAGCAGTGGCATTATAGTGGCATTATAGTGGCATATGGTGGCATAGGGGGCATAAGTGGCATATCGGTGGCATTATAGAGGATAGCATGGATTTAGGGATAGTGGTGGCATTATGGTGGCATAGCGGCGGCATTATAGTGCATAGCGGTGGCATTATAGTGGCATAGCGGTGGCATTATAGTGTCATAGCAGTGGATATAGTGGATAGCAGTGCATTATAGTGCATAGCGGTGGCATTATAGTGGCATAGCGGCTGCATTATGGTGGCATAGCGGTGGCATTATAGTGGCAAGCGGTGGCATTATGGTGGCATAGCGGTGGCATTATGGTGGCATAGCGGTGGCATTATAGTGGATAGCGGTGGCATTTAGTGTCATAGCGGTGCATTATGGTGGCATACGGTGGCTATAGTGGCATGCGGTGGCATTATGGTGGCATAGCGGTGGCATTATGGTGGCATAGCGGTGGCATTATAGTGGATAGCGGTGGCATTATAGTGTCATAGCGGTGCATTAGGTGGCATGCGTGGGCATTATAGTGGCATAGTGGCGGCTATAGTGGCATAGCGGTGGCATTATAGTGGCATAGCGGTGGCATTAAAGTGGATAGCAGTGGCATTATAGTGTCATAGGCGGCATTATAGTGGATAGCAGTGGCATTATAGTGGATAGACGTTGGCATTATAGTGGCATAGCGGTTGGCATTATAGTGGCATAGCGGTGGCATTATGTGGATAGCGGAGGCATTATAGTGGATAGCAGTGGCATTATAGTGGATAGCGGTGCATTATGTGTCATAGCGGTGGCATTATATTGGCATAGCGGTGGCATTATAGTGCCAAGCGTGGCATTATAGTGACATAGTGGTGGTACTGTGGTGGCATTATAGTGCATTATAGTGGCATAGTGGTGCATTATAGTGGCATTTAGTGGATATTGGTGGTATAGTGGTGCATAGTGGTGGTACAGTGGTGGCATTATAGTTGTATATTGTGGCACAGTGGTGACATTATTGTGGCATAGTGGTGGCATTATAGAGGCATAGTGGTGGTATAGCGTGGCATTATAGTGGTATATTGGTGTATAGTGGTAGCATTATAGTGGTAATTGGTGGCATAATGTGTATAGTGGTGACATTATAGTGGCATTATAGTGGCATAGTGGTGGTACAGTGGTGGCATTATAGTGGCATATTGGTGGTATAGTGGTAGCATTATAGTGTATATTGGTGGCATAGTGGTGGTATAGTGGTGACATTATAGTGGCATTATAGTGGCATAGTGGTGGTACAGTGGTAGCATTATAGTGCCATATTGGTGGTATAGTGTAGCATTATAGTGGCATAGTGTTGGCATTATAGTGTCATAGTGGTGGCATTATAGTGGCATAGTGAGGCATTATAGTGGCATATCGGTGGCATTATAGTGGCATAGTGGTGGTATAGTGGTAGCATTATAGTGGCATAGTGGTGGTATTGTGGTAGCATTATAGTGGCATAGTGTTGGCATTATAGTGGCATAGTGGTGGCATTATAGTGGCATATCGGTGGCATTATAGTGGCATAGTGTTGGCATAGTGGTGGTATTGTGGTAGCATTATAGTGCATAGTGATGGCATTATAGTGCATAGTGTTGGCATTATAGTGTCAATAGTGGGTGGCATTATAGTGGCATATCGGTGGATTATAGTGGCTATTGCCACTATAATGCCACCGCTATGCCATTATAGTGGCATACATAGTGGTGGTATTGTGGTAGCATTATAGTGGCATAGTGTTG
Organism: Salvelinus sp. IW2-2015; assembly: GCF_002910315.2. Classification (NCBI taxonomy): domain Eukaryota; kingdom Metazoa; phylum Chordata; class Actinopteri; order Salmoniformes; family Salmonidae; genus Salvelinus; species Salvelinus sp. IW2-2015. The sequence continues at coordinate 38,508 of NW_019944570.1, read as the reverse complement.
GCATAGTGGTGGCATTATAGTGGCATAGTGGTGGCATTATAGTGGCGATATTATAGTGGTATAGTGGTGTCATCATGGTAACATAGTGGTGGCATTGCGTTGGTATTATGGTGTTAGGCATGGGCTCTCTCTCTCACCGCAGTGCCCTCCACGATGTCCCTCCAGACAGGCTTTTCCCCTGTGCCCTCGCTGAAGTCCAGAAGGTTGTCCACAACCACTTGGCCAATCAGGTCGTGTCTGGAGAAGCGGTCAAAGTCGTAGACAGAGAAGTGTAGCTTCCGGGAGTGCAGCTCTGCCAGGGGGACACCGAACTGGAACGTCTCGTTGAAGATAGGGTTTAGGGTCTTTCTGTGGACCTGTGGGAGAGAGGAGAGGGGGGAATTGAGGAGGGAAAGCGGGATAGCGGTAAAGAGGTGAAGGGGGGAGAAAGGGGAAGGAGAGGGAGAGGGGGGGAGAGGGAGAGAGAGAACAAGAGTCAACAAGAGAGTCTGCAAGAGAGTCTGCTAGACAGCCTAACATATTTATTCAGATTAGGCTGAATGAAATCTCAGCTAATTCCAATGTGTAAGGGAGTAGACTATGCATTTGTAAATTCTAATAAATTACTGACAGTAATTTGAGAAACGGCAATGAAACTCCGCACAAATCTCTCGTGGTAATGCATACACAAATCTCTGGGTGACATCAATGGATGATTCACACAGAACTCCAAGTTATGCATGGACAAATTTCTCAATTGGCATCAGAGTGAAACTACACGTTTGTCAGGTTAGTATTTTACTGTGCCTTCAAACTGGACTGAAAACCAGCCCAATTTGTGTGAAAACTGACAAGTGTAATAAATGACAGCCTGATCCCAGATCTGTTTGTACTCTTCCAATGTATTTATGGTCATTGGCAAGACAGCACAAACAGATCTGGGATCAGGCTTGATCAATGTGTTACCTTGGTCTGGAACTTCTTCTTCCTGTCTGGCAGTAGGTAGATCTTGACGTAGGGGTCTGAGAAGCCGTTGGCGTCCTTGGCAGCCAGGTCTACAGCCTTCAGGATCTTTACCACTAGCTGCTCTGTACTGCAGACGGGGACACACATATACAATCTATGTTAGACTCACCGTCTGGGACACACACACACACACAACACAATCTATATGTCAAACTTACCTGGACAGACATAGGGCTACAGAGTAGATAGCGAGACAGTGGAGTGGTTAGGAGAGTATGTTGTATCTATGAAGTGGGTCGATGGGGATCCATTGAGGTCCAGGATGAAGCAGCCCTTGACACTGATTTAAGGGTTTACTCCCTACTAATGGGAAATTTGAGGAAGGTAGATCTGTGAATGAGAGCAACTTCTACAAGTAGCATAATCCATTGCTACAAAGCTACAGTTCGGCTCCAGCAGTTCCAGTGAGAGAAGCCAAGCCATTAATACTCTTCATAGTAGGCTATTCCAATGTGTTATGGTCAGTCTGGGTCACACACACACGCGCCCGCACACACACATACACAGTCTTGCACATATACACATGCATACACACACACGCGAAGACGTCCGTCTAAACGCCTACGTCCAGTGGTCTGTCTGCAGAACTACTTATGAGGGATTTAATTAAGAGAGTGAAGATGGCTGGCAGGCCTTTAATCAGACCTCATTATACCCTGTCCTTCTGCGTTAACGAGCGTGTCACCACTTCATTACGGGCCTTTAGGAGCACAGCGTGAACTCTGGGGAAGAGAGCACCACCAGGCAATAGCCAATAGCAGCTCAGACAAACACACTGTTTAATCATCTGGCCCAATCAGGACTGAGATAAGCCTGTTGARGACARGATTYCATCCAATCAGGTTTCATGTTTATCATGCAATCYCGTCCAATTAAGGAAAWRAGGTAAACATGCCAATCCTACAATCACATCAAATCAGGGATAAYATMAATACCGTKATTWGTAAATTAGGAAGTTATATTTAAATTGGWTAAACACGTTAATCAGAGAAACATGTCCAATTAGTATTTCTTAAGTCTATCTACTTACTTTAAGTCCAGTATCATCTCCGCTTGGAAGTCGATACACACTGTCAGTACGTGTTGGGAACTGTAGTCCTTATGACTATGAGCAGTGTAGTTTTATAAAGCATAATTGAAAATGCCAGGTGAGTCCTGTATAAAAGCTGGCCCTGATGGCATGTCACATTCAACAACATTACCTCATTACAACAACAAACACTGTAGTGTTCCTACTCTCACATGTCCGTTTGAACATCAAGACAACAAAGAGCAGGAACAAAAGACAACCTTTAAAAATATATATATATATATTTAACCTTTAGTAGGCTTACTAGGCAAGTCAGTTAAGAACAAATTCTTATTTACAATGACAGCCTACTAACACGGTCCCAGAAGCACTCGGCAGAAAATACACCTATTACTGATCTGTCAGAGGGAAATTCGCTATACTATTCCTCACAGACAATGTCTGGAAACCGCCCTATTCCCACAGCACTAGTGTCAGCTTTTAACTACAGTGTCAATAGAAAATACATTTCCCAGAGGGCCCGAGGGAAAATTGACATTGTTGTCCTAACTGCTATTCCCCAAATGTGCTCGGGTCTAGCACGTTAACATTGATGTATGGTAAATACATTACAATTATCCCACACAGTGCTAACAGTGTGAAGAGAAGGTGACACACATTATATCTCTCTCTCCCTCTCCCTCTCCCTCTCCCTCTCCCTCTCCCTCTGTCTCCTCTCTCTCTAGATTTTCTAACAAAGATTCACAGTGTGTCAGAAAGCAGAGCAGAACAAATGATCTTGTGACGTGAGGTAGAAATACATGTAGGTAGATATACACCAACACCCTCCCTCCCTCCCTCCCTCTCCCTCTCGTTCCCTCTCCCTCTCGTTCCCTCTCCCTCTCGTTCCCTCTCCCTCTCGTTCCCTCTCCCTCTAATTCTGTGTGTCTGTAATTCGTGTTATAAAAGTCTGGTGTTATAATGTGTTGACAGGGTCTGCTGTTTAAAGTAGCTCACCATATATAATTCATGACCCTAACTGCCTCTCACTTCCTTGTGTTTCGAACATCAGCACTTTCTTTCTCCATTGTAATGTTTCTCTGTGTGACGGCAGAAAGAAAGGACCCCACCAGGCAGCCACAGAGCCACAGATAGACTGAGACAGATTGACCTAGCAGGCTGTACTACACTGCCCCTGCTCTCTCCCTCCTCTCCTCTGTCCTCCCTCCATCTTCCCATCTTCAACCCTCCGAAGGGGGGAACACCCACCATTTACATAAACAGAGCCAGTGCTGCAGAAAACCTACAACAAGGGGCATGCATGACTAATGCACTCAAGGTATGGAAAATTAGACAATTACAATAACAATGTCTATCTATCTATCTATCTTGTGTACACTATTTAGTCCATAATGTAAAAGTATATATGGGTGATAAAAACTTCCCACTGTGTGATACTTGACACTGCAATGATAGAATTTCTAGGGCAAGTACCTTAACTCAGCTGTGATGACAGAGCAGCTGTTGATCCTCTGTCTAAGCCTTAATGTAATGTATATTTAACAGTGCACTCAGACCGAGGTGTGAAGAGGATTAATTAAGTGAATCGGTTCACTCACTTGAAGGCGTAGCGCAGGAGGAAGCTGATCTTGCCGCAATTGTCCCCCGTTTTCCCTTCCCCCTGGTCGCCCCCACGCAGTCTGTAGAGTTCCGGTTTGATTTGGCCAATGCTGGTCACCTGCTCGCTCTTCTCCTCACCATGGAAATCAGGGCTGGACAACTGGTGAGTCATGGGCTTGGGCCTGGGGAGAGAGAAAGGCTTAATAGACACATTAACACTCACTGGAGAGACAGACAGGGTTAAAGGAGAAGTTCTCTTTTTTACAATCAAATCTACATTTTTGAAGTAAATGGCATGTTATAGAAGGGTCCAGACACCTTTTTTGTGATTTCAGTTGTTTTTGAGAAACTTACCCCAAACAGAAAAGCACTTCTTCATCCTCGTTGTTCAGTATGTTGTGCAGTATGTTGTGCAGTACGGGGGCCCTGAAAAAACATGAACAAAGGCTCCAAAAACACCCAAATACGTCCTTTTAGAAACGGCAACGCTCTCAGTATAGTGATGCAGGTCTTTAGATGTGGTACACATGAAAATGTGTCATTACGAACTTTATCAGCAATGTTATAGTCCATTTTGTGCTACTCGAGCCATTTCCCCTATCCAGCTGTTCCATTCTCTGTTTAGACTGCTGCTATAGGTAACTGCCAAATTAAAGGAAACTTCATAATAAAGTGTCTTAAGAGGGCGCTGGGCTTCCACGAGCCGCCAGAACAGCTTCAATGGTTCTACAAATGCCTGGAACCTACTGTGTGGAAGTACATTGCAGAATAATAGTGAAGACATCAAAACTCTGAAATAACACATATGGAATCATGCTTTCAATATACCTTGTATCCCTCATTTACTCAAGTGTTTCCTTTATTTTGGCAGTTGCCTGTAGAATGGACGGAGTAGTATCGCTCGACTCGCAACAAAATGGACTATAACATTGCTGATAAAGTTCGTAATGACACATTTTCATGTGTACCACATCTAAAGACCTGCATCACTATACTGAGAGCTTTGCCGTTTCTAAAAGGACGTATTTGTGTGTTTTTGGAGCCTTTGTTCATGTTTTTTCAGGGCCCCCGTACTGCACAACATACTGCACAACGTACTGCACAACCAGGATGAGGAAGTGATTTGCTGTTTGGGGTAAGTTTCCCAAAAACAAGTAAAATCACAAAAAAGGTGTCTAGACCTTTCGATAACATGGCATTTACATAAAAAATAGAAACAGGGTTGTAAAAAAGAAAACAGAATAACACACACTAAAAAGATCGATAGGGTTAATTCACAGACATACATTCACTGGAGAGACAGACAGGGTTAATACTCAGAATAACACTCAGAAAATGTATACACTAGACAACCAATCACAGAAATGTGATGACCCTTAGAAAATATAATTATCACATACTTAAAAATATATACAGTACCAGTTTGGACAAACCTACTCATTCAAGGGTTTTTCTTTATTTTTACTATTTCTACATTGTAGAATAATAGTGAAGACATCACAACTATGAAATAACAAATAGGGAATCATGTAGTAACCAAAAAAGTGTTAACAAATCAAATTATATTTTAGATTTAAGATTCTTCAAAGTAGCCACCCTTTGCCTCGATGACAGCTTTGTACACTTTTGGCATTCTCTCAACCAGCTTCATGAGGAATGCTTTTCCAATAGCCTTGAAGGAGTTCACACATATGCTGAGCACTTGTTGGCTGCTTTTCCTTCACTTTGCGGTCCAACTCATCCCAAACCATCTCAAGTGAGTTGAGATCGGGTGATTGTGGAGGCCAGGTCATCTGATGCAGCACTCCATCACTCTCCTTCTTTGTCAAATAGCCCTTACACAGCCTGGAGGTGTTTGGGTCATTGGTCTGTTGAAAGAACAAATGATAGTCCACTAAGCGCAAACCAGATGGGATGGCCGTATCGC
>NW_019944570.1:26572-32074 GCF_002910315.2 Salvelinus sp. IW2-2015 | reverse complement strand
CTTTGATGAATATCAAATATAAAATATATTTTGATTTGTTTAACACTTTGTGGTTACTACATTATTCCATATGTGTTATTTCATAGTTTTGATGCCTTCACTATTATTCTACAATGTAGAAAATAGTAAAAATAAATAAAATCCCTGGAATGAGTAGGTGTGTCCAAACATTTGACTGGTACTGTATACAAAGTGCATTCGGAAAGTATTTAGACCCCTTGATTTTTCCCAAATTTTGTTACTTTACTGTAACGGCAGCCTTCCTCCTCTTCGTCTGAAGAGGAGGTGTAGCAGGGATCGGACCAAGACGCAGCGTAGTTTGTGCTCAACATGATTTAATCAAGACGAATAGACGATAACGTGAACACTTACAAAATACAAAAATAACAAACGTGGCAACACTAAAACAAGTAAAACACACAAGAACTATGGTCAGAACGTGACATTTACAGCCTTATTCTAAATAAAATACACACAATATGCCATAATTTCAAAGCAAAAACAGGTTTAGACATTTTTTCAAATGTATAAAAAATAAATAAAAATGAAATATCACATTTCCATAAGTATTCAGACCCTTTACTCAATACTTTGTTGAAGCACCTTTGGCAGAGATTACATCCTCAAGTCTTCCTAGGTATGATGCTACAAGCTTGGCACACCTGTATTTGGGGAGTTTCTCCCATTCTTCTCTGCAGATCCTCAAGCTCTGTCAGGTTGGATGGGGAGCGTCGCTGCACAGCTATTTTCAGGTCTCTCCAGAGATGTTCGATCGGGTTCAAGTCTGGGCTCTGACTGGGCTACTCAAGGACATTCAGAGACTTGTCCTGAAGCCACTCCTGCATTGTCTTGACTGAGTGTTTAAGGTTAGAAGGTGATCCATCGCCCCGGTCCAGGTCCTGAGCGCTCTGGAGCAGGTTTTCATCAAGGATCTCTCTGTACTTTTGTACTTTGCTCCGTTCATCTTTTCCTCGATCCTGACTAGTCTCCCAGTCCCTGCTGCTGAAAAACATTCCCACAGCATGATGCTGCCACTCCATGCTTCACATGGTTCCAGGTTTCCTCCAGATGTGACACTTGGCATTCAGGCCAAAGAGTTAAATCTTGGTTTCATCAGACCAGAGAATCTTGTTTCTCATGGTCTGTGAGTCTTTAGGTGTCTTTTGGCAAACTCCAAGTGGGCTGTCATGTGCCTTTTACTGAGGAGTGGCTTCCGTCTGGCCACTCGGATTGGTGGAGTGCTGCAGAGATGGTTTTCCTTCCTAAAGGTTCTCCCATCTCCAAAGGAGAACTCTGGAGCTCTATCAAAGTGACCATCGGGTTCTTAGTCACCTCCCTGACCAAGGCCCTTCTTCCCCAATTGCTCAGTTTAGCCAGGAGGCCAGCTCTAGGAAGGGTCTTCGTGGTTCCAAACTTCTTCCATTTAATGTAATGCCATGATGGAGGCAACTGTGTTCTTGAGGACCTTCAATGCTGCAGAAATTATTTTGTACCATTCCTCAGATCTGTGCCTGGACAAGGAGCTTCGGAGCTCTCGAGCCTAAGACAATTCCTTGACTCATTGTTTTGGGTTTTGCTCTGAATGCACTGTCAACTGTGGGACCTTCTATAGACAGGTATGTGCTTTTTCCAAATCATGTCCAATCAATTGAATTTACCACAGGTGGACTCTAATCAAGTAGAACATCTCAAGGATGATCAATGGAAACAGGATGCACCTGTCTCAATTCGAGTCTCATAGCAAAGGGTCTGAATACTTATGTTAATAAGGATTTCAGTTTTTATTGTCACGATCGTAGTGCGGGAGAGAGAGGACACAAGGCCGCAACGTTGTGCAAAAACATTCTCTTTTATTTTAGAGAAGGGAAAACACGTAACGAACACTATAACAAAACGAAACAAAACAACAAACGATCGTGAAGCTATAAATGTTAGTGCCACACAGCTACAAACGTACAACATAGACAATTACCCACAAACCAAATGCCTATGGCTGTTAAATTATGGCTCTCAATCCGAGACAATAAACCACAGCTGCTCTAATTGAGAACCAATCTAGGCAGCCATAGACATACAAACACCTAGACAGACAACTGACCCATTAAACGTACAAACGTCTAGACAAACCAAAAACACATACATTCCCCATGTACACCCTGACCTAACTAAAATAATAATGAAAACAAAGAATAAACTAGGCCAGGGTGTGACATTTATTTTGAATACATTTGCAAACATTTCTAAAAACCTGTTTTTGCTTGCATTATGGGTATTGTGTTTAGATTTATGAGGCAAAAAAGTTTTATACATTGTAGAATAAGGATGTAACATAACAAAATGTCAAGGGGTCTGAATACTTTCAAAGGCACTGTATAGATAATAACTCAGAAAAAAAAGAATCACCTTTTTTCAGACCCTGTCTTTCAAAATCATTCTTAAAAATCCAAATAACTTCACAGATCTTCATTGTAAAGGGTTTAAACACTGTTTCCATGGCTTGTTCAATGAACCATAACAATTAATGAAGCATGCACCTGTGGAACGGTCGTTAAGACACTAACAGCTACAGACGGTAGGCAATTAAGGTCACAGTTTATGAAAATTAGGACACTAAAGAGGCTTTCTACTGACTCTGAAAAACACCAAAAGAAAGATGCCCAGGGTCCCTGCTCATGCTGCGTGAACGTGCCTTAAGCATGCTGAAGGAGGCATGAGGACTTGCAGATGTGGCCAGGGCAATAAATTGCAACGTCCGTACTGTGAGACGCCTAAGACAGTGCTACAGGGAGACAGAAGGACAGCTGATCGTCCTCGCAGTGGCAGACCACGTGTAACAACACCTGCAAAGGATTGTACATCTCGAACATCACACCATCACAGGTACAGGATGGCAACACAACTGCCTGAGTTACACCAGGAACCACAATCCTCCATCAGTGCTCAGACTGTCCCGCAATAAGCTGAGAGAGGCTGGACTGAGGGCTTGTAGGCTTGTTGTAAGGCAGGTCCTCAGAAGACATCACCGGCAACAACGTTGCCTATGGGCACAAACCCACCGTCGTGGACCAGACAGGACTGGCAAAAAGTGCAATTCAATGACGAGTCACGGTTTTGTCTCGCCAGGGGTGATGGTCGATTCGCTTTATCGTCGAAGGAATGAGCGTTAGATTGGGCCTGTACTCTGGAGCGGGATCGATTTGAGGGTCGTCATGGTCTGGTGCGGTGTGTCACAGCATCATCGGACTGAGCTTGTTGTCATCGCAGGCAACGCTGTGCGTTACAGGGAAGACATCCTCCTCCCCTATGTGGTAGACTTCCTGCAGGCTCATCCTGACATGACCTCCAGCATGACAATGCACCAGCCATACTGCTCGTCCTGTGGTGATTTCCTGCAAGACAGGAATGCTAGTGTTCTGCCATGGCCAGCAAAGAGCCCGGATCTCAATCCCATTGTGCACATCTGGGACCTGTTGGATCAGAGGGTGAGGGCTAGGGCCATTCCCCCAGAAATGTCCGGGAACTTACAGGTGCCTTGTGGAAGAGTGGGGTAACATCTTCACAGCAAGACATGGCAATCTACGCGACTGTTACTTTTGATTTTGCGCCCCCTTTGTCAGGGACACATTATTCCACTTCTGTTTAGTCACATGTCTGTGGAACTTGTTCAGTTTATGTTCAGTTGTTGAATCTTGTTTGTTCATAACAAATATTTATACATGTTAGTTTGCTGAAAATAAACGCAGTTGACAGTGAGAGGACGTTTCTTTTTTTGCTGAGTTTATAGATAGATAGATATATCACATCCTGCATATTTTAATCAATTACACACAAATTCACTACATATACCATAACCTCTTTGTAATCACCGACACAGAGAACACACAAACAAACAAGCACACACACGTAGTACAGTACTGACCGTTGCAGTGACCTGCTGCTGGGAGGGGCGTTGGGCATGTCTTTGTGGGGTGGGGCGGCTCCCCCCTCAGTGGTGGGGGCAACTCTGGAGACGTTCTGGCTCAATTTAAGATTCCCTAGACCAAGACGCAGAGAGAAAAGGGATAGAGAGAGAGAGGAGAGAGAGAGAGAGAGAGAGAGAGAGAGAGAGAGAGAGAGAGAGAGAGAGAGAGAGAGAGAGGAGAGAGAGAGAGAGAGAGAGAGAGAGAGAGAGAGAGAGAGAGGACGAGAGAGAGAGAGAGAGAGAGAGAGAGAGAGAGGAGAAGAGAGAGAGAGAGAGGACAATACAGAAAAGGAGTTTAGAAGGGGGATAGAAAGAAGAAAAGAGGTGTTTGTATAGAAGGTGAAGCTGGTTCTACGTAGAGAGTTGTTGTGTCTTATTTCTTCAGTTTATGGGTCGGTTTGTAGTGCATTTAGCAATGTGCTGCACCATTTCAAGATGTGTTAATAATACTCTGGCTAGAACATAGTCAGTGGAGTTAAATGTAATATAGTCAGACATTTTGTGATATAAATATATGTTGCTATAGTACAATACTTAAAACATCGACCAACGGCATTATATGACGCAAACTTTGTACATTCTGTTAATAGCCACTTCAGTATCAGTGGGGTGAGATCAGGCGTTCCTTCTCACCAGCGTTGTTGGGGTTAGGAGTCCATGTCCAGGTAGGAGTGTTCCTGGGTCTCGTTGCCGGGCCTCCACCACGCCCCACCCCTGGCCACTTCCCCCACCACAGGTCAAGAAGTGGGGGTGATGCTGCTGGGGCTGGGCCAGGGAGGGGTAGAGTGAGGAGTGGGACGCCTTCCTCTGCATGACAGGAGGTAGGAGGGAGGCCCCCACTGCCGCCATCCCACCCACGCCCCGGGGCATCAGCCCCGATGTCAAGCTCAGGCCCCCACCCTCCTTGTCTCGCCATGGCAACCAACAGAGCTTCCAGGAGACAAAAGAGAGAGCTGAGAGAAGGACGATCCCGCAGAACGTCACGATCACCGCAACAGGCTGACAGAGATCTCTGGAGGACGAGAGAGAGAGGGAAGGATGGAGAGAAGAGAGACAGAGAGACAGACAGAGACAGAGGGTGAGTTTGTTTCAGGCAATGATGGATGAAGACTCAATACTTCAACCTCATCATCTAAAATACCAAAAAGCCTCATGTCACATAATCAGTATCCTTCACATAGTTTATTCTCTCAATTATTCCCTCTTTTTTCCACTCCTCATCAAATAGCCCCTATCAGCCCAAAATCCACTAAATCCCACATCATCAGAGCAGAGGGACAACACACTGTGAGCGTAATGTGATATGCCGCGTTAAATGCTATATATAACCCATTTTGAATATGGCAGCTTAAAGATGAACAACGTTGGTGGACTGATAACACCACAATAAAAATTAACAACACCACAATGATATTTCCTGTGATGTGATTAGGCTCTGTGTCGTGGTTATGAGCTTTTTAATCATGACGGCTAAAAGATTTGTGCTGAGGGGAAATGGGGGGGGAGGGGATGAGTCATCCTGGTGAGAAAAAAATAAGTAA
>NW_019944570.1:21423-25706 GCF_002910315.2 Salvelinus sp. IW2-2015 | reverse complement strand
CTGTTACTTCTGAGCGGGATCGATTTGAGCGCGTCATGGTCTGGTGCGGTGTGTCACAGCATCATCGGACTGAGCTTGTTGTCATCGCAGGCAACGCTGTGCGTTACAGGGAAGACATCCTCCTCCCTCATGTGGTAGACTTCCTGCAGGCTCATCCTGACATACCTCCAGCATGACAATGCACCAGCCATACTGCTCGTCCTGTGCGTGATTTCCTGCAAGACAGGAATGCTAGTGTTCTGCCATGGCCAGCAAAAGCCCGGATCTCAATCCCATTGTGCACATCTGGGACCTGTTGGATCAGAGGTGAGGGCTAGGGCCATTCCCCCCAGAAATGTCCGGGAACTTACAGGTCCTTGTGGAAGAGTGGGGTAACATCTCACAGCAAGAACTGGCAAATCTACGCGACTGTTACTTTTGATTTTGCGCCCCCCCTTTGTTCAGGGACACATTATTCCACTCTGTAGTCACATGTCTGTGGAACTTGTTCAGTTTATGTCTCAGTTGTTGATCTTGTATTGTTCATACAAATATTTATACATGTTAAGTTTGCTGAAAAAAACGCAGTTGACAGTGAGAGGACGTTTCTTTTTTTGCTGAGTTTATAGATAGATAGATATATCACATCCTGCATATTTTAATCAATTACACACAAATTCACTACATATACCATAACCTCTTTGTAATCACCGACACAGAGAACACACACAAACAAACAAGCACACACACGTAGTACAGTACTGACCGTGCAGTGACCTGCTGCTGGGAGTGGCGCTTGGGCATGTCTTGTGGGGTGGGGCGGCTCCCCCTCAGTGGTGGGGCAACTCTGGAGACGTCTGGCTCAATTTAAGATTCCCTAGACCACCAGACCAGAGAGAAAAGGGATAGAAGAGAGAGAGAGAGAGAGAGAGAGAAGAGAGAGAGAAGAGAGAGAAGAGAGAGAGAGAGAGAGAGAGAGAGAGAGAGAGAGAGAGAGAGAGAGAAGAGAGAGAGAGAGAGAGAGGAAGAGAGAGAGAGAGAGAGAGAGAGAGAGAGAGAGAGAGAGGAGAGAGGAGAGACAATACAGAAAAAGGAGTTTAGAAGGGGGATAGAAAGAAGAAAAGAGGTGTTCTTATTTCTTTTTATTTCTTTTTCTTTTTTATTTCTTTTTCTTTGTTTTTTTCTTGTTAACTGATTATATTTTTTATTTTTTTTTTTTTTATATTTTAATGTTTTATTGTTTTGTTAGTTTTTTGTTTTTCATTTTTTTTTTTTATGTAACTATTTTATTTTGTTGGTAGTTTGTTTTGATTTTTGTTTGTGGTTTTGTTTTTTTTTGTAATTTTGTTATAAATTCTTTTTTTTTTGATATTATTTGAAATTTTTTTATTTTTCATTTTACATGATTCTTTTTTTTTATTAATGTTTGGTACAGTTTGGGTTTTGTATTTTTTGTTGTTTTTGCTTTTGTTTTTTTTTTTTGTTTTTTCTTCCTTTTTCTTTATCCTTTCTTTTTCTTTTGGCTTTTGTTGTTGATGTGTTCTTTTTTTTTTTCTCTGTGTTTGTTTGTATAAGATCTGTCTCTGTGTATTTTGTTCTTTGTTTTATTAGGCGTTGGATTTATGGTTTTGGTTTGACTACACAATGTTATGGTTTGTGTTTGCTTATATTATTTGTATTGTGGTTCAAGTTAGTTATGTAGTGTTACCTTGGTTTTTTTTTTTGTTGGAATATCTACTATCATATAATTTTGTTTTTTTTTTTTTTTTTTTTTTTTTTTTTTGTTTTTCTGTATCTATATTTTATCTTGTTTTTTTTCTCTCATTTTTGGTCATTTTTTTTTATGTTATCTTTGTTTACTTTTTATTTTTTTGTTTTTGTTTTTCTTAGGGTGTTTTGTCTTTGTATAGAAGGTGAAGCTGGTTCTACTGTAGAGAGATTGTTGTGTCTTATTTCTTCAGTTTATGGGTCGGTTTGTAGTGCATTAGCAATGTGCTGCACCATTTCAAGATGTGTTAATAATACTCTGGCTAGCACATCGTCAGTGGAGTTAAATGTAATATAGTACAGAACATTTGTAGATATAAAATATATGTTGCTCTATAGTAAATACTTAAAACATCGACCACGGCATTATATGACGCAAACTTGTACACATGCTATAATACAAAGCCACTCAGTATCAGTGGGGTGAGATCAGGCGTTCCTTCTCACCAGCGTTGTTGCGGTAGGAGTCCATGTGTCCAGTAGGAGTGTTCCTGGGTCTGTTCCGGGCCTCCCACCACGCCCCCCACCCCTGGCCACTCTCCACCCCCACCAGGTCACAGAAGTGGGGGTGATGCTGCTGGGGCTGGGCCAGGGAGGAGGGTAGTAGAGTGAGGAGTGGGACGCCTTCCTCTGCATGACAGGAGGTAGGAGGGAGGCCCCCACTGCCGCCCCATCCCACCCCGCCCCCGGCATCAGCCCCGATGTCAAGCTCAGGCCCCACCCTCCTTGTCTCGCCATGGCAACCAACAGAGCTCCAGGAGACAAAGAGGAGAGACTGAGAGAAGGACGATCCCGCCAGAACGTCACGATCACCGACAACAGGCTGACAGAGATCTCTGGAGGACGAGAGGAGAGAGGGAAGGATGGAGAGAAGAGAGACAGAGAGACAGACAGAGACAGAGGGTGAGTTTTTTTCAGGCAATGATGGATGAAGACTCAATACTTCAACCTCATCATCAAATACCAAAAGCCTCATGTCACATTAATCAGTATCGCTTCACATAGTTTATTCTTCTCAATAAGCCTCCTTTTTCCACACCTTCATCACAATAAATAGCCCCTACGCCCAAAATCACTAATCCCACATCATCAGAAGCGAGGGTGTACAAATCTAACACTTGAGGCTAAATGTGGATGATTGTGATATGCCGCTTCAAATGCTAATATACCCATTTTGAATATGGCAGCTTAAACATGAACAAACGTTGGTGGACTGATAACACCACAATAAAAATACTAACACCCACAATGATATTTCCTGTGATGTGATTAGGCCTGTGCTCGTGGTTATGAGCTTTTAATCACTGACGGCTAAAATATTTTGTCTGAGGGGAAACGGGGGTCATCCTGGTCATCCTGGTGAGAAAAAAATAAGTAAAAAAGCGGGGTTTCAGCACCAGTCTGGTGGACAGCTCCTCCAGCCCTATCCAATATACAGACCAGAGGCCTGCCAATCACCTGAGGCCATTGTCTGGGTGTAGAGCGATCAGTGTTGGACCTGGAGAATGTCTCTCTTTATCTGTCTTTCTATCGCTCTCTCTCTTTTTGTCTGTCCATCTCTCTATTTTTCCTTCCCCATCCCTCTCTTTCTATCACCCTCTCTATCTCTTCCTATCCCTCTTAATCTTTCTGTCTCTCAGTCTCCCAATCTTTCCTTCCCCCTCTCTCTCTTCATCTCTCTTTTTTGTGTATCTGTTTATCTAGCTTTCCTTCCCCCTCTCCCTTCCTTTCCCTGGCTCTGTCTTTCCTCGATTCAATCCGAAGTGGCTTTGTGGGCATGACAAAGATACAAACATTGTTCAATCATTCAAAAGATATTGAAACTATATCTATTTTACTTTTATTTAACTAGGCAAGTCAGCTAAGAAAAAATCCTTATTTTCAATGACAGCCTAGGAACAGTGGGTTAACTGCCTGATCAGGGGCAGAATGACAGATTTGTACCTTGTCAGCTTGGGGATTTGAACTTGCAACCTTTTGGTTACTAGTCCAACGCTCTAACCACTAGGCTACCATGCCGCTATAACTCACTGACAACGAGACTGAGAGTAAATGAGTAAATTAGACAACAGCAGCCAGTGCGAGGCACTCCTCTAACCCCCTAGGGTGCATCTCCTGCAATTCTCTACGCCTTCCTTCTGTCTCTCTCTCTCCATCTCTTCCCCCTTTCTTTAGTCTTCTCTCACATCCTCCATTGCTCTCCTTTTTCCATGCTGTCTCATTTTGCATCTCTCTCCTCCATCTCTCCCCTATTCTCCTTCTCTCTCTCCCTTCTTTTCTCTCCTTCTCCGCCCTTTCTCCATCATTCTTCCTCTCCTCTCCTTCTCTCTCTTCCTCTCTTCCCCCTCTCCTCTCTCTCTCTCTCCTCTCTCTCTCTCTCTCTCCTCTCGCTCACTGTGGTGAATTATTCATCAGTCTATGTATGACATTAATCAGCACTTGTTCAAAGGATATGTTCAGAGACAAAGAGGGAGAGGGGGAGAGGGGGAGAGCAGAGAGAGAGAAGAATGAGAGAGAGGTGGGAGGGCATTGATGGT
>NW_019944570.1:13119-15614 GCF_002910315.2 Salvelinus sp. IW2-2015 | reverse complement strand
AGAATAACAGTGTGTGTGTGTCTCTGCATGCGTGTGTTTGTGCATGTTTGTGTGTGGCAGCTCAGGGGGCATAGATAAGACAGGGCTGTATCAAGCGTGTGTGGGGGAGGGGGGCTGTCAGCGGGAAAGTTGCTTATTCATTAGTCTTTCAGGAGCAGGTGCTCAATACTGATCCCCATAGGTCAGTCCTAATCCACACACCTAACCGTAACATCGTGTGTGTGTGTGTGTGTGTGTGTGTGTGTGTGTGTGTGTGTGTGTGTGTGTGTGTGTGTGTGTGTGTGTGTGTGTGTGTGTGTGGTGTGTGTGGTGTGTGTGTGTGTGTGTGTGTGTGTGTGTGTGTGTGTGTGAGGGGGGTAGCTTGGTGGAGGCAGGCGGGGGTGGTTCTTCTGAGACAGAAACCCAGCATGGGACAGATTGACACCGGCTGTCAATCAGTAAGTGATGTATCCGACTGGGAGTTTTTCCAGGCAGAACATCAAACAGCTCACACCCACCCTGCTTACACAAGCCATTGATTGACAGACAGGCGACGGATGGCGGATCCTGTACTGCCCAGAGGCCCTTGCTTTGGTTTATCACGTCATTACCCAGAGGCTAGCCGCTAACGCCTCCCACCAAACCCACTGCATGATGACATCCTGCACTGTGTCACACAAATCTCTAGGTGCTCCATGCAGCAGATCSYGCCTAATCTACACTACAGCACACTGATCCACACGCATCCCCTCTAATCTCCACTACTGCACATTTCTGCCACCGCTCCAAAACCTCTCCATGAGAATCSACACTGGACCAGAATGCTGCTGGGACTGCAGCTAGCTAGCMCCACCACTCATCCACTCTGCTGTGTAGAATTAATTCAAAGGGATCTGMGACGATGCTCCATATTTACAATTAGCCAGGTTGGGATTGCACTTGGACTCWTTGGTTTGCCCTATAAACAGAGGGCTGGACCTTCGTTATCAATTTGGAAATGTCTCATGAATATTTCAAAGTGTTCCYGAGGTGCCCTGATTAGTTGTGGGAGTGCTAGCCAGCCCCTCAGGGCAACCCTGGCATCGGAACCCAGATAATATCTCTTCTTCAGGATATTCTGCTCTATCCCACAATACACATTACTATGGCCAGGTTAGTGTGTTGTTAATGATTCCTGTATGTTCCTGTATGTTAGTGTGTGTTAATGATTCATGTATGTTCTGTATGTTACTGGTGTTGTGTTAATGATTCCTGTATGTTACTGTATGTTACTGTGTTGTTTTAATGATTCCTGTATGTTACTGTATGTTACTGTATGTTAGTGTGTTGTTAATGTTCCTGTATGTTACTGTTTGTTACTGTGTTGTTAATGATTCCTGTATGTTACTGTATGTTATGTGTTGTTAATGATTCCTTATGTTACTGTATGTTTGTATGTTAGTGTGGTTTTAATGATTCCTGTATGTTCTGTATGTTGTATGTTCTGTGTTGTTAATGATTCCTGTATGTTACTGTATGTTAGTGGTTTGTTAATGATTCTGTATTTGTATGATTACTGTGTTGTTAATGATTCCTGTATGTTCCTGTATGTTAGATGTGTTTGTTAATGATTCCTGTATGTTTCTGTATGTTAGTGTGTTGTTAATGTTCCTGTTGTTAGTGTGTTGTTAATATTCCTGTATGTTCCTGTATGTTAGTGTGTTGTTAATGATTTCTCTGTATGTTACTGGGTATGTTACTGTAGTTAGGTGTGCTGTTAATGTTTTCATGTATGTTCCTGTATGTTAGTGTGTTGTTAATGATTCCTGTATGTTTCCTGTATGTTAGTGTTGGTGTTAATGATTCTGTATGTTCCTGTATGTTACTGTATGTAGTGTGTGTAATGTTCTGTGTGTGTACTGTATGTTACTGTATGTTAGTGGGTGTTAAGAGTTCCTGTATGTTCCTGTATGTTAGATTGTGTTGTTAATGATTCCTGTATGTTCCTGTATGTTACTGTGTTGTTAATGATTCCTGTATGTTCCTGTATGTTATGTGTTGTTAATGATTCCTGTATGTTCCTGTATGTTACTGTGTTGTTAATGATTCCTGTATGTTCCTGTATTTATGTGTGTTAATGATTCTCTGTATGTTACTGTATGTTAGTTGTGTTGTAATGATTCCTGTATTGTTCCTGTATGTTAAGTATGTTTGTTAATGATTCCTGTATGTTCTGTATGTTACTGTGTTGTTAATGATTCCTGTATTGTTACTGTATGTTACTGTAGTTAGTGTGTTGTTATGATTTCCTGTATGTTACTGTTATGTTAGTGTGTTGTTAATGATTCCTGTATGTTACTGTATGTTAGTGTTGGTTGTTAATGATTCCTGTATGTTACTGTATGTTAGTGTGTTGTTAATTGATTTCTGTATGTTACTGTATGTTAGTGTATGTTGAATGGTTTCTGTATGTTACTGTATGTTACGTTATGTTAGTGTGTTGTAATGAATCCTGTATGTGATTCTGATTGTTAGTG
>NW_019944570.1:0-8005 GCF_002910315.2 Salvelinus sp. IW2-2015 | reverse complement strand
AGGTGTTTTTCCTGGGATTTTTTCCTGCTAATGTCACTTGGACAGAAAAACTCCACGTCCTGTACATGGTTAATGATTCCTGTATGTTCCTGTATGTTACTGTATGTTACTGTGTGTTAATGATTCATGTATGTACTGTATGTTACTGTGTTGTTAATGATCAGTATGTTACTGTATGTTAGTGTGTTGTTAATGATTCATGTATTTACTGTATGTTACTGTATGTTAGTGTGTTGTTAATGTTCTCATGTATGTTACTGTATGTTACTGTATTTAGTGTGTTGTAATGATTCCTGTATGTTACTGTATGTTACTGTATGTTAGTGTGTGTTAATGATTCCTGTATGTTACTGTATGTACTGTATGTTAGTGTGTTGTAATGATTCCTGTATGTTACTGTATGTTACTGTATGTACTGTATGTTAGTGTGTGCAATGATTCCTACATGTTTTGTATGTACTGTTGTGAATGATTCTGTATGTTACTGTATGTACTGTGTGTTAAGATTTCTGTATGTTACTGTATTTAGTGTGTAATGATTCAATATATGTTACTGTGTGGTTACTGTGTGTTAATGATTCATGTATGTTACTGTATGTTGCAGTGTGTTATAATGATACCTGTTGTTTACTGTATGTTAGTGTGTTGTAATGATTTATTATAGGATTCCTGTATTTCTTATGTCTGTATGTTGAATGATCAGTATGTACTGTGTGTATATCTCTGTTATCTTTTTATATTTTATTCCTGTATGTACTGTGTTGTTAATGAATCCAGTATGTTACTGTGTGTTTAATGATCCTGTATGTTACTGTATGTTCCTGTATGTTACTGTGTTGTTAATGATTCCTGTATGTTACCTATGTTGTGTTTAATGATTCCTGTATTGTCTGTATGTTGCTGTTTATAATGACTCCTGTATGTTACTGTATGTTACTATGTTTATAATGATTCCTGTTTGTTACTGTATGATATATGTTTATAGATATTCCTGTATTAGTTTACTATTGTTACTGTGTGTTAATGATTTGTGTATGTTACTGTATGTTACTATGTTTATATATTCCTGTTTGTTACTGTATGTTAGTGTGTTGTTAATGATTCCTGTATGTTACTGTATGTTAGTGTGTTGTTAAGACTCCTGTATGTTACTGTATGTTAGGTGTTGTTAATGGATTCCTGTATTTATGTATGTTAGTGTGTTGTTAATGATTCCTGTATGTTACTGTGTGTTATTGTTTGTTAATGATTCCTGTATGTTACTGTATGTTAGGTGTTGTTAATGACCGTATTACTGTGATTTAGGTGTTGTTATGATGTGTTTACTGTATGTTACTGTATGTTATCTATGTTAGTTAATGATTCCTGTATGTTACTGTATGTTATGTGTTTGTTAATGATCCTGTATGTTAATGTATGTTAGTGTGTTGTTAATGTAGTCCTGATGTTCCTGTATGTTAGTGTGTTTTAATGATATCCTGCTATGTACCTGTATCTTACTGCATATGTTATCGTCGTTGTTAATATCCCTGATATTCGACTGTATGAATCTCTCTTGTTGTTAATGATTCCTGTATATTACTGTATGTTACTGTATGTTAGTTTGTTGGTAATGATTCCTGTATGTTACTGTATGTTAGTGTGTTGCTAATGATTCCTGTTTGTTACTGTATGTTACTGTATGTTAATGATTCCTCAATGTTACTGTATGTTAGTGTATGTGAATGATTCCTGTATGTTACTGTATGTTACTATGTTGTTACCTGTTTCGTGCTGCTGTCCCCTCATCATGTAGACGAAGTCTCGGCAGCTGGCTTCATGGCTGTCCTTCGCTGAGGAGTGTAAGCACAACTCCTCCACCAGAGTGAGCGCCTTCTTACACAGGTGGTCTTCATCCCAGTCCCCCGACATCCTCCAATCCGCATTGCACTTCCACCCGCAGTCAACCAATCACAGCACAGCCCTCGCCGCCCTCACCAAACGGACGGCACCTGGGTGAGAAGAGGTTCYATCCGGCCACGTTCCTTGGAGGGTCTGGAGAAATGGGTGGGGRCGGTGGAGATTGGACCAATCCAGGAATAAGGGGAGGGGCTCTGTCAGACGCTGTCTACTTAGGCGGGGTATAGCAGAGACCCTCCATGACTGACACGCCCATAAATGTGTGAGCCAAACCCACCCRTTTGTCTTTTCCTGAGAGGAATGAACGGGAAAGATTAGGAAAAAGAAGATGAAAGACGATGTATAAATAGGTACTGTTATCATTGTACCAATTGGTGACAGATTTTCATGCAAATATTCTCAAATCTGCATAAAACAATATGTGCATTTTCCCACCAGAGGTGAGTTTCCATCAAACTAACCCATTGTGGATAAAAGTCTCTGTGTGATAAAAAATAACTTTTGTGGTTAAGTTCCCATGTACCGGATAAAACATGTACATTAAATGGGGTACAGATGGTTTTGTAACAAAAACTGTTGCGATAAATAGCAAACCTGGCCAATCTGGTTTAGGCGCATACTCTCTAGACAAGTTCACTGATATGATAATTGGCAGCCAAGCACCGATCATCATATCCCCAGAATTCAAATAATAGCCTACCCTCGATATTTATCTTCTTGGAAATTTGCATGATCAACGTGCACTTAACCACCATGTGAAGTTCATGATCTGCCTGTAAACCTTTCCTGCTCTTCCATGTCGTGGTGGTKGGTCATCATGTGACTCCAAGTTTATTTTCCATATGATGGTTATTATATCAATATTTGCGCATGAAGGCGTTCCCGTTACCATTTCTCAGATAACTAATTTTACAGACACAAAAAGATCCCAACATGTCGAATGAACAAATTGTCTGTCGGACATTTCCTGTTTCCATCAGCCTTTGACTTTTTTATACGTCAGGTAATTCATCTGCGTTTAATGGTTGGATGCAAACCTGGTTTATGGTACATTTTTATTTCCGTTTTATGTCAACATACCTGTATTAGAGTTGTTTGTAAAGCCTAGGAGTCCCTGTCATGTTTGAAATGTCTTCTCCACCAAGATACAGCTGAACAACACTTGGTTATGCTTCCAACAAATTCATAACCTTATACTAGTTTGTGTTTTTCTTTTTCTAATGTCACAGAGATAGGGATAGCTCTAACAGCATTTAGAGCACGGTTCAGCTCTGGGTAATGTAGTTCCAATCGGATTCAATAGAATGCAGTAGTTTTCCTGGTTTTCCTCCAACCTAGATTCATAGAATGTCTTATAAATGGCTCCAACATCACCTGAAAGACAATGACAACACATTACTGAATGAGGACAAGGACAAAATCCACAGAGAATGTGATAGAGATTGTATTACAATGATTACACAAGAATGTGATAGAGATTGTATTACAATGGTTACACAAGGGTATTACATAGAATTTGTCTCTTGTTGTTTGGATGCTCTTAGTAGTACACAGAATGTCAAATCCCAGGACTATTAGTGTTTCAGTGCACAGACAGACAGACGTTCTGTCCTCTTTGTCCTTTTGTCAGAGAACTCTATTTCCAGAGCTCCTTAACATTCTCCCTTTGTTTTGAACTCATTCTGTCTCCAAAAAGCAGGTCAATGCCCCAACTTTCTCTTTCTCTATAGCTCTCTCCCTTTCTCACGGTCTGTGTGTCCGCAGGGATATATGGTAGAAATATGTCTAAAAATACATAAATTAATGAATGTCTACATTCTACATTACTGTAATCACATCTGGCGAATAAGATATCTCATCAGTTAGGGGTCTGCCGCCAGAAGGTCCAACGAGACTTCGTATCAGCGAGAGGTAGGCCCACTCGTCCAATGAGAACCCTGTTCGGCCAAAGGAACATCTATTTATCATTTGATGATTCTGGTTCTGTGAAATGTCAGCATCAATCTCGTGTAGTGACTGGCAAAGTGTTGCTTATATGTCCATCTATCTCCCTTCCTGGCAAAGTGTTGCTTATCATGTCTCTATCTCCCTGGAAAAGTGTTGCTTATATGTCCATCTATCTCCTGCAAGTGTGCTTATATGTCATCTATCTCCCTGGCAAAGTGTTTGCTTATATGTCATTATCTCCCTGGCAAGAGTGTTGCTTATATGTCATTATCTCCCTAGCAAAGTGTTGCTTATATCCATCTATCTCCCTAGCAAAGTGTTGTTATATGTCACTACTCTTAGCTAAGTGTTGCTATATGTCCATCTACCTCCTAGGAAAGTGTTGCTTATATGTCATCTATCCTGGCAAAGTGTTGCTTATATGTCATCTATTCCCTCGGCAAAGTGTTGCTTATATGTCTCTATCTCCCTGGCAAAGTGTTGCTTGATTATCTGTGCATCTTATCTCCCTGACAAGTGTTTGCTTATATGTCCTTCTATCTCCCTAGCAAAGTGTTGCTTATATGTTCTATCTCCTGGCAAGTGTTGCTTATATGTCATCTACCTCCTAAGTGTCTTATTCATCTATCCTGGCAAAGTGTTGCTTATATGTCCATTATCTCCTGCAAAGTGTTGCTTATATGTCCACTACCTCTGGAAGTGTTGCTTTATGTCCATTATCTCCTGCAAGTGTTGTTTATTCATTACTCCCTAGCAAAGTGTTGCTTATATGTCCATCTATTCCCTGGCAAAGTGTTGTTTATATGTCCATCTATCTCCCTAGCAAAGTGTTGCTTATATGTCCATTATCTCCTGGCAAAGTGTTGCTTATATGTCCATCTATTCCCTGGAAGTGTTGCTTATATGTCATCTATCTCTGGCAAAGTGTTGTTATATGTCCATCTATCTCCTGGAAGTGTGGCTTATATGTCCATCTATCTCCTGGCAAGTGTTGCTTATATGTCCATCTATCTCCCTAGCAAAGTGTTGCTTATATGTCCATCTATCTCCTGGCAAAGTGTTGCTTATATGTCCATCTATTCCCTGGCAAAGTGTTGCTTATATGTCCATCTTTCCCTAGCAAAGTGGTTGCTTATATGTCCATCTATCCCTGGCAAAGTGTTGCTTATATGTCCATCTATCTCCCTGGCAAAGTGTTGCTTATATGTCCATTATCCCCTGCAAAGTGTTGCTTATATGTCATCTATCTCCCTGGCAAAGTGTTGCTTATATGTCATCTATCTGGCAAAGTGTTGCTTATATGTCCATCTATCTCCTGCAAAGTGTTGCTTATATGTCATTATTCCCTGCAAAGTGTGCTTATAGTCATCTATCCTAGCAAAGTGTTGCTTATATGTCATCTATCTCCTGGCAAAGTGTTGCTTTATGTCCATCTATCTCCCATCCCTTCACAGCATTAAGAGAGACACATTTCAATCAGGACAAGACTGTCAGGACAGGACATTTGGTGCATTTCTCCTTCGCTCATCCTCTCTCTCTCTTCTCTCTGTCTCTCTCTCCTGTCTCTCTGTCTCTCTCTCTCTCCCTCTCTCTCTCTCTCACTCTCTCTCTCTCTCTTCTCTCTTCTCCTCTTCTCTCTCTCTCTCTCTCTCTGTTCTCGTCTCTTCTCTCCTCTCTCACTCACTCCTTCTCTCTTCCTCCTCTCTCTTCCCCCGTCTACATCCTCTCCCTTCTCTCTCTGTCTCCTTCCGCCGTCGTCTCTTTTTGGCCGGTGCCCTGCCTCTCCTCTCTCCTTCTGTCTTACTCTCCTCTCTCTCTCTCTCTCCGAATTCGTCATCTCTCTCTCTCTCTCTCTCTCTCTATCTCTTCCTCTCTCTTCACTTCTCACACATTTCGTCTAATAACTAAAACTTCTGGATAGTTCTGATAGGCATATTAGCGTCATTTGTCTGATCAGGGTTCAGAAAGGAATAGCTCAGACTAACAACGGTAATTTATCTGTTTCCATCCTAGCTCGCTCCATTGTAAAAAATGAGTCGAGATGTAGAGCGTATTAAAACGTCCCCAACCAAACCTAGTATCCGCTTCAATCCTCCTATCCACGTGAGATAGTAAAATTTTACGTGCAGTGTGACTTTAAAAACCTCAGCATATTCTCAATTGAGGAAATGGCTGATCTGGCACCAAACCTTGGTCCTATCAAAATGCCAGCAAGAAGATTCAAGGGAACAAAAGAGAGGGGAGAGAGGAAGAGAGAGTGTATGGTGTTGGTAAGTGAGAGAGAATGAGATGTTGAGAAAAGAGGGGAGAGAAGAAGAATGTGGTATGGATGTGTATGTGACGAGAGAATGAAAGAGGGTTTGAGAAGCCGGGGGAGAGAAAGCGAAGTGTATGATGTGTGATGTGAGAGAATGAGATGGTCAAGAGAAAGAGGGGAGAGAAAGGAGGATATGGAATTAGACTGAAAGGGGAGAGGAGATGAAGGGTAAGTAGACGAAGGATGGAAATGTGAGCGAGAGGCAGTGTTGTGACATGAGAACAAATAGTAATCAAGGTTGGCTGTGCAATTTACTAGGAAGCTAAATATTTACAGAGCTGCATATTTACTGATAATATGATTCAGACGACGTACTGACATCTTCTTCCTCCATACAACCCCTAATACTGAGACGAGACTCCAGCCACAAAGGAAACATAAATCTCCCAACAGACTTCCATTGACTGCTTCCCTGTTTTACTCATAAACTTAGCAACCAATAAACACCAACAGAGACGGTTCACCGTAAGGGTACGGTCCAACACGCACAGCAGTGACTGGACAGAGAAAGGTATATGGTCTAATCAACTACTAAAGAGGCGGAACACCAAGGACGTGCTCTGTATTCCAATCAAAGAAAGACAGACTAGGAACAGGAAAGGTCACTGCCAATCAAAACTAACAGAGAATAGGTAAGGCGGTGTGGGTGCACTGTCCAATGACAAAATGGTGGTGTGCATGCCAGTAAATTCAACTGCTCAACTACACCCAACAAGGCTGGGGAACTCATACCCTAGGTCACGTTTAATCAGATAACATTTAATCTGGCCACGTAATGTCCACTGTCAACAGAGACCCCTCCAGCTAAACACTTTACATCCTGTGATGAATGATGTGGACTGGAAGCTGACAAACTATGCACTGTTTTAGCCCAGATGTTCTTCTGGGCATGCAATGTGTGAGCTTGTATTTGCTTGGGACAATGACTTCTGGGCATGCCTCAGCGGGCCTTCTTTCTAGAGTGTGATTGGATCTCTGAGAAGGTTGTGTGCAAGTTTGTTAAGAAGAAGGAAGGGCAGAAGAGGGAGGAGAGGAGTGAATGTGGTGAATGTGCCAGCATTGAGCAAAAAGCAGGTATTTCACACACAGGTGGATCAAGGGAGGAGCGTAAATCTCAGTTCATTCACTTGGTTTCCGTCTTCTCAAGGAAGGCGCAAGCACACCTGAGCTGACAACGTATTGTCTCATACAAATACGTTCAACATCAAGCTTTGCTTATGTCAAACTAGTATAATATCACAAACATTACCTGCTGGTGTAGCGAGTAGTTATTAGCAGCAGATTATGGTAGCGTCAGACGTCCTTTGAAATTCACATTTAATCAGATCAGACGTCACTCTTTTCTTGAGGACTGTCAATTGTTTCCTTTCACTGTGCAACAGAACGAGGTGAATTCGACAATAAGGTAAGCGAGTTGTGATTAGTTTCAGAGTTCATCAAACATTTGGACGGTTTTAGAAAGATTTTTAATTTGGCTCCTTCTCATATGCAACGCGGCTGCTTTCCTCTACATGGCTAGCAACTGTTACCGTTTTAAAGAATTCCCTTCTATTATCGAAGTAACGATCTGTTGAAAAACGACACCTATGTGTTTTTGAGTGAGAGAAAATGTAAATGAGAAAGACAGGTTGTGTGAAAATTTGGCACGATGCAAGAAGAGACAAAGGAGAGGTAATCCATGAGGTAATCGCTAATGGAATGATTCAGCGCATCTCAATGAAGGCTGATGAGATTTATTTTTCTATTAGCCCTCTTCCTTTTTGTTTTCTTGTTGACCTGTAGAGTCATCATTCATAATTACATCTCATTCTTTTCGAGTAAACGTTTTGTTTCACTGGGGGA
>NW_019944569.1:94885-108213 GCF_002910315.2 Salvelinus sp. IW2-2015 | reverse complement strand
CAGAAGAGAAGAGAGACACGATTAAGAGAAGAGAGAGACACTGCATATTATAGAGGAGAGGAGAGGAGAGACACTGGCATATTATAGAGACAGAGGAGAGGAGAGACACTTGCATATTACAGAGACAGAGAGAGAAGGAGACACTGGCATATATAAGAGGAGAGGAGAGGAGAGACACTGGCATATATAGACAAGGAGAGAGAGAGACCTGGATATTACAGAGACAGAGAGAAGGAACACTGGCATATATAGAGGAGAGGGAAGAGAGACACTGGCATATATAGAGACAGAGGAGAAGGAGAGACACTGGCATATTACAAGAGACAGAGGAGAGAGAGACACTGGCATATTGATACAGAGACAGAGGAGAGGGAGACACTGGCATATTATAGAGACAGAGGAGAGGAGAGGAACACTGGCATATTACAGAGACAGAGGACAGAGAACACTGGCATAATACAGAGACAGAGGAGAGGAGAGACACTGGCATATTACGAGAACAGAGGAGAGAGAGACACTGGCATATTACAGAGACAGAGAGAGGAGAGACACCTGGCATATTACAGAGACAGAGAGGAAGACAGACACTGGCATATTATAGAGGAAGAGGGACAACACTGGCATATTAAGGAACAGAGGAGAGGAGAGACACTGGCATATTACAGAGACAGAGAGAAGAGAGACACTGGCATATTATAGAGAAGGAGAGGAGAGACACTGGCATATTATAGCAGAGGAGAGGAGAGACACTGGCATATTTACAGAGACAGAGAAGAGAGAGAGACACTGGCATATTATAGGAGAGGAGAGGAGAACACTGGCATATTATAGAGACAGAGAGAGAGAGAGACACTGGCATATTACAGAGACAGAGAGAAGGAGAGACATGGCATATTATAAGGAGAGGAGAGGAGAGACACTGGCATATTATACAGACAGAGGAGAGAGAGACACTGGCATATTACAGAGACAGAGGAGAGGAGAGACACTGGCATATACAGAGACAGAGGAGAGAAGACACTGGCATATTATAGAGACAGAGGAGAGGAGAGACACTGGCATATTATAGAGACAGAGGCGAGGAGAGACACTGCAATTATTACAGAGACAGAGGACGAGGAGAGACACTGGCATATTACAGAGACGAGGGAGAGGAGAGACACTGGCATATACAGAACGAGGAGAGGAAGACACTGGCATATTACAGAACAGAAGGAGAGGAGAGACACTGGCATATTACAGAGACAGGAGAGAAGACAGACACTGGCATATTACGAGGACAGAGAGACACTGCATTAAGAAGAAGAGGAGAGGAGAGACACTGGCAATTACAGAGGACAGAGAGGAGGAGAGACACTGGCATATTACAGAGACAGAGGGAGAGGAGAGACCACTGGCATATTATAGAGACAGAGAGAAAGAGAGCACTGGCATATATAGAGGAGAGGAGAGGAGAGACACTGGCATATTACAGAGACAGAGGAAGGAGAGACACTGGCATATTACAGAGAAGAGGAGAGGAGAGACATGGCATATTACAGAAGACAGAGGAGAGGAGAGACACTGGCATTATTACAGAGACAGAGGAGAGGAGAGACACTTGGCATATTACAGAGAGAGGAGAGGAGAGACACTGGCAATTATAAGAGACAGAGGAGGAGGAGAGACACTGGCATATTACAGAGACAGAGGAGAGGAGAGACACTGGCATATTATAGAGACAAGGAGAGAGAGACACTGGCATATTAATAGAGACAGAGGAGAGGAGAGACACTGGCATATTACAGAGACAGAGGGAGAAGAGCACTGGCATATTACAGAGATTAGGAGAGGAGAGACATGGCATATTACAGAGAAGAGGAGAGGAGAGACACTGCATATTACAAGAGCAGAGAGACGAGGAGGGAGACACTGGCATATTACAGAGACAGAGGAGAGGAGAGAACAGGGCATATTCAGAGGAGAGGAGAGAGAGGACACTGGCATATTACAGAGACAGAGAAGGGAGAGACACTGGCATATTACAGAGACAGAGGAGAGGAGAGACACTGGCATATTACAGAGACAGAGAGAGGAGAGACACCTGGCATATTACAGAGACAGAGAGAAGACAGACACTGGCATATTACAGAGGAGAGGAGAGACACTGGCATATTTAGAGACAGAGGAGAGGAGAGACACTGGCATATTAAGCAGACAAGGAGAGGAGAGACACTGCATATTCAGAGACAGAGGAGAGAGAGACACTGCATATTATAGAGACAGAGAGAAGAGAGACACTGGCATATTATAGAGGAGAGGAGAGGAGAACACTGCATATACAGAGACAAGGAGAGGAGAGACACTGCATATAAGAAAGAGGAGAGGAGAGACACTGGCATATTACAGAGAACAGAGGAGAGGGAAGAGACACTGGCATATTACAGAGACAGAGGAGAGGAGAACACTGGCATATTACAGAGAGAGGAGAGGAAGACACTGGCATATTAAGAGGAGAGGAGAGAGAGACACTGGCATATTACAGAGACAGAGGAGAGGAGAGACACTGGCATATTATAGAGACAGAGAGAGGAGAGACACTGGCATATATAGAGACAGAGGAGAGGAAGACACTGGCATATTACAGAGACAAAGGAGAGGAGAGACACTGGCATATTACAGAGACTTAGGAGAGGAGAGACAGTGCATATTACAGAGGAGAGAGAGGAGAGACACTGGAGCCATATTACAGACAGAGACAGAGGATGGAGAGACACTTGGCATATTACAGAGGACAGAGGAAGAGGAGACAGTGCATATTACAGAGAGAGGAGAGGTAGAAGACACTTGCATATTACAGAGACCAGAGTAGAGGGAGACAGTGGCATATTAAGAAGGAGAGGAGAGACACTGGCATATTACAGAGACAGAGGAGAGGAGAGACACTGGCATATTATAGAGGAGAGGAGAGGAGAGACACTGGCATATTAAGGAGACAGAGGAGAGGAGAGACACTGGCATATTACAGAGACAGAGGAGAGGAGAGACACTGGCATATTACAGAGACAGGGGAGAGGAGAGACACTGGCATATTACAGAGACAGAGACAGAGAGAAGAGAGGACTGGAGAGACACTGGCATATTATAGAGACAGAGGAGAGGAGAGACACTGGCATATTATAGAGGAGAGGAGAGGAGAGACACTGGCATATTATGGAGACAGAGGAGAGGAGAGACACTGACATATTACAGAGACAGTGGAGAGGAGAGACACTGGCATATTACAGAGACAGTGGAGAGGAGAGACACTGGCATATTACAGAGACAGAGACAGAGAGAAGAGAGGACGGGAGAGACACGGGCATATTACAGAGACAGAGGAGAGGAGAGACACTGGCATATTATAGAGACAAAGCCCAGGAGGAAGCATAGTGGACAACCAATGAGATTAGATATAGGCGTTTCTAACAGCCATCCCAACAGAAAGCTCTAATTCTGCTAGCCGATAGTGTCAAGGTCGCTAAGATAGCTACATACTTCAAGTGCAGTACAATCCAGAACTCTTTCTCCTACTGAATGGATGAACAGAACTCTTAAAGGGGAACTGCATCCTCTGATTTGGACTCATATTTTGGTTTTGCTCCTCGAGAAATGTTGGCCGCCATGACGGAAGCCCAACGTCAGTTGGCTTGGGGGTGTGGTTAGATGTGGGTGTGTCCTTGCCACCACCAAGACACACCCATCTGTCACCCCCACTTAATAACAACAAACAAACCTCCTGTAGGTGGAGTTCAATAATCCTTTTTTATTTATTTATTTATTTAACCTTTATTTAACCTTTATTTAACCTTTATTTAACCTTTATTTAACCTTTATTTAACCTTTATTTAACCTTTATTTAACATTTATTTAACTCGGCAATTCAATTAAGAAGAAATTCTTATTTACAATGACGGCCAATACCGGCCCGAACCCGGACGACGCTGGGCCAATTGTGCGCCACCTTAAGGGGACTCCCAATCACGGCCGGTTGTGATACAGCCTGGAATTGAACCAGGGTGTCTGTAGTGAGCACTGAGATGCAGTGCTTTAGACCGCTGCACCAATTGGGAGCCCAGAAAAAAAATGTGTTCCTGGTGGTAAAACCCAGTCCTTAATGATTCAACTTCCTCTAAACTGTCCAATGGAGAAACTGGAGACCAGCAAGTGTAATTTCGAGGTGGCCTGAAGGCCGAAGGATAGACTGAATCTAAAGGTTTTAAAACAGAGACTGCAGCATCCATGGAGATTATATCACCATAATCAACTACTGGGGGAAAGAAGTGCTGCTTGAACAATCTTCCTTCTACTTTGAGGCAGGATTTATTATTATTATTTATATAAAAATAAACCAATCTTAATTTCATGCTTTTTGTTGTCCGTTTTTCAATTTGTGTTCCAAATACCCAAGTACTTACAGTATAATAGAAAACTTGCTCGATTTGGATTCCCTTCCAAATACACAGGTCCTTCAGGGTCAGTATTACGACACCTATAGGACAACATAAACTTGGTCTTATTAGCTTTTAGCACTAGTTTTAAGATCAGAAAGTGATTTTATTTTAATTGAGTCAAAACCATGCAGGAGGTCATGAATGGCCTGCTGTACTGAGGGGTCACAGGAGCAAATAACTGTGTCATCCGTGTGGAGATGAAGAACGTTACAGGTTTTGAAACAGACCAATATTACTTATATAAATCGTGAAGAGAACAGGTCCCAACATCGACCCCTGATGCACACCTTTATTGAGGAAACTATATTTGATACCATCAGGAGGCCCACGTTATGTCCTATACTTTAGATGTCTGATCTAGGCCTATTTCAGAACAAGTCAGAAATGGTCCACTGTATCACAATGCCTTGGTCAATAAATAAAGCAGCATAATGATTTTTATGGTCTAAACAATAGAGAACATCATCTAAGAGAAGAGTAACCCCTTGAAACTATTTTCACGTCTAAAACCAGATTGGTGCTCATTAAGAATAGAATGAGAAGATTTTTTTTTTTTAAACGCTGAGAGTTGGCCAGGAACTCTAAAACGTTGGCAAGGCAAGATTGGAAATCGGACGGTAGTCAGAAGGATCTCCGCCTTTGTGTCAGGGGTTTTTCCAGATCTGAGTCAGCCCCAGGGGATTGTCTTTCGTCGATCTTACAATAAGGCACTTACAGTAGTACGTCATAGACATCAAACGGTTGACATGGAAATGAGGAATGTGTATCTGGGGGGGAAAATGGTTCCCTGAAACCTGGCGAGAAAAGGACTCCCTCTACTGGAATCAGAGGTTTCAGAAACTATTTTTAATAGGTGGCCCGCTGAGACAAAGTGGTTATTATAAGCACCACAAATGTCCATCTTACCTGTTATTGGACCAGAGACTGTCATAACCTGCTGGGGTAATGAGGTTGGTGGAATTTTCATTTCAGAGATTTGAGAACCTTCCAGAAGGCAGCTGGTTTTCCCACCAATCTCAGATACACAGTATGTCGATTTTGCTTTTTTCTAACAAGGGATTGACATGTATTTGTCAAGCATCTGAAGGAATGCCAGTAAAATCCGTCGGCTTTAGCTAAATTCTCATGTGTGAACCAGGGATTAGCTTTATCCTTTACCCTTAGTTTATTGAACTGAGAATCCTTATCTGCAATAGAGTTGAGAAAAGAAGTGAAACAATTTAGGGCTTAAGCCGAGATATCTGACGCAACCCCCCATCCACACAATCCCAGATCAGACAAGAATTGTTGCTCATTGAAATTCCTATATTTTCTCTTTGTAATAATGCGAGGACATGATTTAGGTAGATTAGTGTCTCTTATGTAGGCAATGGGACAAGAATCACTGAACAAAATTAGCAAAGATTCTATTGGTTGTATACTTATGAGAGGCATTTGTCAAGATATCTCAGGGTGTTAAAAGTTTGTGCGGGTTGGTTCATTTATCAGCTGAGTTAGATTTAACCCAATGCAGCTATCTTTCAGCCAATCAGAAGCTGGCATCAACCAATCCAGATTAAAATCACCCTAAATGAATCATTCAGATTTAGCATAGTTAGACAGCAAGTCAGGCTATTGGCTAAGAGCACATGTTGAGACAGGGGGAGGGCGATAAATCCCCATTAGCGTAAGTAGACATTATTACCAAGGCCCACATTTAGGACTAGAGTCACTAGACAATCAAATTGTTTAGGGGCAGAGGTAGTGAGAGATACAGAAGCATTTAAATTGTCCTTTGTAAATATAGCGCCACGTCCACCTCTGGCAACTCTGTCAGATCTAAAACATTATAGACAGTCAGAGACACATCATTACTCGGCACAGTCTTATGTAGTCAAGTTTCAGATATTACCAGAAAGTACACGTTGGTCTGAGAGGCCAGAGTTATAATCAAATCCATTTGAGATCAAACGTCTGGCATTTAAATGAATCAGTCCAATGAATCGGTCCAATGAATCAGTCTAATGAATCAGTCCAATGAATCAGTCTAATGAATCAGTCAAAATGAATCAGTCCAATGAATCAATCCAATGAATCAGTCCAATGAATCAGTCCAATGAATCAATCCAATGAATCAGTCCAATGAATCAGTCAAAATGAATCAGTCCAATGAATCAGTCCAATGAATCAGTACAATGAATCAGTACAATGAATCAATCCAATGAACCAGTCCAATGAATCAATCCAATGAATCAGTCTAATGAATCAATCCAATGAATCAGTCCAATGAATCAGCTGTGGGATTTCAGATGAGACAAAGTCTCTAATTTAATCATACTATCATACTATGACAATACCATAGGGCTAGCTTGAATTGGTATACACACAAGATTGTCCAGAACTGCATCATTTGACCGAAAACAGGAGTCAATGAGGGTTACCTGTTGCGGGCATGCAGTATGATAATGCTGATCATTTATGGTTGGGATTACCTGAGCGGAACTTGGGATATGTCTTAGAGCAGCCTTGAAATGCAAGGGACAGGAGTTTGTCACCAAGATGATGTGTACGGGCCCCATCCTCTCTGCAGAGCATCTTCCAAAAGCTATCAGTGATGGAACTGGGCCTGAAATAATTGGTCGCTTGTCAGAGTTCCAAATTAGGTCTTTAAAATCCCGTTTCAGCGATTCCTCGCTAGCCATCCTAACGTCAAATAGATCCCACAAAGACTACGACAGTGACAACCCCTGTGTTCTGGCGTAAAACTGTTGGAAGCAGCCTAGTAATGTTTTGTACCCGAGCCCCAGGATACCCCCAGGTTTTATACCCGAGCCCCAGGATACCACCAGGTTTTATACCCCGAGCCCCAGGATACCACCAGGTTTTATACCCGAGCCCCAGGATACCACCAGGTTTTGTACCTGAGCCCCAGGACACCACCAGGTTTTGTACCTGAGCCCCAGGAGTGTCTTGTTGTCATCGTGCTGTAGGTTGTGTGCTGTGTGGTACTTGTGCTGTAGGTGGTGTGTGTCTGTTGGTATCCGTGTTCTGTAAGGTGTGTGTGTCTGTGTTGGTATCCTCTGTAGAGTTAGTGTGTGTCTGTGTATGCGTGTTACCTTTGTAGGTTGTGTGTGTCTGTGTGGTACTGGCTGTAGGTTGATGGTGTCTGTTGTTGTGCTGAGTCCTGTTGTGGTGTGTGTGTTGATGCTGGGTACGCGTATGTAGTGTGTGTCTGTGTAATGTGACTTTGTAGGTTGTGTGTGTCGTGTTGGGTATACGTGCTGTAAGGTGTGTGTGTCGTGTTGGTAATCGTGCGTAGGGTGTGCTGTGTCTGTGGGTTGACTTCTGTGGTGTGTCGTGCTCTGTGGTTAGCTTTCTGTATGTGTGTGTACTGCTGTTAGGGTATGTCTGTGAGGCTGTGTATCGTGCCTGTGGTGTGTGTCTGTTGTACGTGGTGTATGGCTGGTGTGGCTGTGTGACGTGCTGTAGGTAGTGTGTGTCTGTGTATGGACTTGTAGGTTGTGTGTGTCTGTTGTAGCGGTAGCTGTTGGTGAGTGTCTAAGTCTGCAGTGGCTGGTAGGTTCGTGTAGTGTGTGTACGTGCTGTCCGGTTGTGGTCCTAGGGTATCCTGTTCTGTAGGTTGTGTGTGTCTGTTGGTATCTGCCTGTAGGTTTGTGTGTTCTGTTGTATCTGCTGTAGGTTGTGTGTGTCTGTTGGGAGCGATGGTCAGAGAAGCTAGCTAGGTAGGGTCTGGTGTGATACGTGCCTGTAGGTGTGTGTGTGTTGTTGCTGGGTAAGCCTTTCGGTGTGTGTCTGTGTGGTACTCGTGGGTTTGTATGGTTGTGTGGTTGTTGTGTACTGTCTGTAGGTGTGTGTGTCTGTGTACGTGCTGTAGGTTGTGTGTCCTGTTGTATCGGGTGGCTGTAGGTTGTTGTGCTGTGTGTTTGTACTCGGTGCTGTAGTTGGTGTGGTGTGTATCGCTGCTGTACGGTTTGTGTGTGTGGTGTTGTATCGTGCTGTAGGTTTGTGTCGTGCTGGTTGTAATCGTGCTGTAGGCGTTGTGGTGTGTGGTTGTATCGTGCTTGTAGGTGTGTGTGTCGTTGGTGTTGTATCTGTGCTGTAGTTGTGTGTGTCTGTGTAGTCGTGCTGTAGGGTTTTTGACTTTATCCAATTGGAATGTGAAACTAGAAGTCCCTTCCCCAGATACCTACAGGAGGAAAGAAACAAGGAAGCCTATTATCTCTCTAAATCCCTAGTATGCGTGTGTGTGGTCTGCGGGGTGTGTGTGTGTGTGTGTTCTGCGTGTGTTGTGTTCTGCGATGTGTGTGGTGTGAGTGTGTGTGTCTGCGTGGTGTGTCTGCGTGTGTGTCTGCGTTGTGGTGGTCTGCGTGTGTGTTATGTGCGTGTGTGTGTTGTGTGTGTGTGTGTGTGTGTGTGGCTTGTGTGTGGTGTGTGTGTGTTGTGTTGTGTGTGTGTGGATGTGTGTGTGTGGTGTGTGTTTGTGTGGTGTGTGTGTGTGTGTGTGTGTTGTGTGGTCTGCGTGGATGGTGTGTGTCTGCGTGTGTGTGGGTGTCTGCGCTGTGTGTGGTGTCCTGCGTGTGTAGAAACGTTTAAAAGTAGTTCAAAGCGTTTCTAAATGGAAAAAACAAAGTTGAAGACTCCTTATATGAGGACCAATCCTGTCCTCTTTGATAAGTGGTTGAATGTTTAACAGGTTGAGTAGAGGAATGATAAACTATTGGTTACAAGTGTGTGTGATGTGATGTGGTGTGTGCTGTGTGTGGTGTGTGTGTGTGTGTGTGATGTGTTGTGTGTGGTTGTCGTGTGTGTGTGTTTGTCGTGTGTGTGTGGTTGTGTGTGTGTGTGTGCTGTGGTGTGGTTAGACAATTGAGGGGCAGTGTGTTGTGTTATGTGTTTAGCTGGGTTGCTGCCCTATGTGTTAGTTAGGATGGATGTAGTTTAGTGGTAGAGTCAGAGTAAACAGCTGGATGTAGTTTAGTGGTAAGAGTCAGAGTACACAGCTGGATGTAGTTTAGTGTAGAGTCAGAGTACAACAGCTGGATGTAGTTTAGTGGGTAAAGAAAACAGTCAGAGTACACAGCTGATGTAGTTTAGTGGTAGAGTCAGAGTACACCAGCTGGATGTAGTTTAGTGGTAGAGTCAGAGTACAACGCTGGATGTAGTTTTAGTGGTAGAGTCAGAGTACAACAGACTGGATGTAGTTTAGTGGTAGAGTCAGAGTACACAGCTGGATGTAGTTTAGTGGTAGAGTCAGAGTACACAGCTGGATGTCAGTTCAGTGGACGGTGCAGTACGATGAAAGAGTAGAAAGGATGGCTACAGTGAACCCAAGGCTACATAGGGGCAGTGTACGAGTATAGAATGGCGTACAAGTGAAAGTAAGATGGACGAACGAGGGCCAAACGACTTTACAAAGAGTTAGTTCGTTGGTTCTCTTCGTGTGTTATTTGGTTCCTCCCTTAACTGTGTCTCCCTGACTCTACCCTAATCTACGTAGCTGGTGTACTCTGACTCTACAACTAAACTACATCCAGCTGTGTACTCTGACTCTACACTAAACTAATCAGCTGTTTACTCTGACTCTACCATAAACTACATCCAGCTGTTTACTCTGACTCTCACATAAACTATCATCCAGCTGTGTACTCTGCCTCTACCACTAAACTACATCCAGCTGTTGTTACTCTGAACCTCTACATCTACACAAACTAAACTACATCCAGCTGTGTACTCTGACTCTACACCACTAATAACTACATCCACTGTTTACATCTGACTCTACCACTAAACTAACATCCAGCTGTGTACTCTGACTCTACCATAAACTACATCACTGTGATTCTACTCTACCACTAAACTACATCCAGCTTGTGTACTCTGACTCTACAAACTAAACTACATCCAGCTGTTTACTCTGACCTCTACCACTAAACTACATCCAGCTGTTTACCTGGACTCTCCACCACTAAACTACATCATCCTCTAACCCCACATAGGCACACCCAGGCTAACCAACACACACACTCGCCTCACATTGTCTGACACACCCACCCACACCAACACACACACCCACACACACACACACACCACATCATCACACACACACACACACAACACACACACACACACACCCACACACACCACACACACAATGTCCAATAGTTATCATTCCTCTAACTCACCTGTAAACATAACACTTTAGAGGGACAGATGTCACATCATATAAGGAGCTTCATAAGAAATTGCTGATTTTCCATTAGAAACGCTTTGAACTACTTTACGTTCACACCACGCAGACACACACACGCAGGACACACACACAC
Organism: Salvelinus sp. IW2-2015; assembly: GCF_002910315.2. Lineage (NCBI taxonomy): Eukaryota > Metazoa > Chordata > Actinopteri > Salmoniformes > Salmonidae > Salvelinus > Salvelinus sp. IW2-2015. The sequence continues at coordinate 97,418 of NW_019944569.1, read as the reverse complement.
GCAGCAAACACACACGCCAGACACACACACACACACACACACACACACACACACACCACACACACAACAACACAACACAGCCACACACACACACAACAACCACACACAAACCACAACACACAACAACACGACACCACACACCAGCACACACACGCAGACACACACGCCAGACAACACACGCAACACACCACTGCAGACCACACACACCACGCATGAACACACACGCGACACACACACACACCACACACGCAGACACCACACGCAGACTAGATTTAAGAGATAATAGCTTCTGTTCTTTCCTCTGTAGGTCTGGGAAGGACTAGTTTTCACATTCCATATTGATAAAGTCCAAGAAACCTACACGCAACAAATACACACGATACAAACACACACACTTACACACAGCACGATTACAACACACACAGAGACAGGACAACAACACACACACAACCTACAGCATACAAACCACACACAACCAAGCCGATACAACACACACCAACCTACAGCACGATACAACACACACACACAACCTAACAGCACGATAGCAACAGACACACAACCTACAGCACGATACAAACAGACGACACACACCACCACACAGATACAACACACACACAACCTACAGAGATACAACACCACGACAACCACACAGCACATACAACACACTACACACGATACACAGCACACACACTACAGACGATCCACAACCTACACACGCAACACAGCACACAACACACACATAAAACACACACAGCACGATACAACAGACACCACACATCAGCAGATATAAAACACACACAACCCTACCACGATACAAGCAACATACAAATAAACAACACACAAGCAACAACAAACCATCAACCAGCACGATACAACAGACACCACACCTACAGCACGATACAACACACACCACAACCTACACCAGACGATACAACAAGACACACAACCTACAGCACGATACAACAGACACACCACCTACAGCACGATACAACACACACACAACCTAGCACGCATACACACACACATAGCACGATACAAACCACACTACGCATCAATACAACAGACACACACAACCTACAGCACATACAACACACACACAACCTACAGCACGATACAAAGACACACACTACAGCAATACCAGACACGACAACGACAAACTACAAAGACGATACAACAGACTCACAACGATACAGACGACACCTAACAGCACGATACAAGACGACACACAACCTACAGCACGATACAACAGACACACACAACCTACAGCAGATAGACACCACAGAACGCACGATACATCAGACACACAAGCCACAGCACATACAACAGACACACAACCTACCAGCACGATACAACAGACACACAACCTACAGCATCTACAAAAGACACAAACACAACCTACGCATCATACAACAACACCACACACCTAAGTCATCACAGACTTTGGAGTGTTTCTGCTATCTAAATCTGTAAATTACATGCATTCTACGACCTGGGCCAATAGTCCGTTTACTTGGGAATGTTTTTTTAAAAACTTTAAAAAATCTGTCCCTAGCGTCAAAAAAGAAGAAATTCTTATTTACATGACGGCCTAACCCGGCCAAACCGGACGACTGGGCCAATTGTGTGCGCACTTAGGGACTCCCATACAGCCGGTTGTATACAGCCGGAATTGAACAGAGTCTGTAGTGAACCTTGCACTGAGATGTGGTGCCTTTAGGCTATGCAGCACACGGGAGTGTCCATACTTTACCAGCTAAAATATTGTAATCAGACTACTTTGAGGAATACTTTTAAATTCAGATGTCACTGTGCCTCCTCTCTGGGCCTAGGTGCAGGCTGCTCGTATGGCGCACACCTGTCACCATCGTTACGCGGACCTGCGTCAGACTCACCTGGACTCCATCAGCTTCCTGATTACCTTCCCTATATATGTCACTCCCTTTGGTCCTTCGCCTGGGCGTCATTGTTCCGTTTCATGTCTGTGCGCTGTTCATGTTTCTTGTTTTGTATTATGTTGTGTTAATTTATTAAATCCCTGAACTTGCTTCCCGACTCTCAGCACACATTGTTACAGCAGAAAGGAGTTTGCCTGAAAAAGAAATCTTAGCACTTCTCTGTTTCTCGATGACATTCAAATCAGCGTTGAAAAAGAGCAAGTTTAAGTTTTGTTCCACTTCAGCGAGTCTGAAAGTCAGAGACCACTATGTGACACACCAAATGTGTTTGATGGATCGTGGAAAGAGCAGAGCAAGCTTGTTGTAAATCCAGCTATGTCTTCAAGGTGTGACTGCTGTCGGCATCAAAGATTATCAACTGAATACGTTTAGAGTCAGGATGACATCAGTGGGTAGCTACGGCGATACGGATTTCACTTATTATTGATATCTACATAGAGCATTGATATACACTGTCTCATTTAGCTATTTGCACCTTACGGATTGTGGTTGTTAAGGATGGCTGTTCACAAATCTAAATGTGTATTTGACGAACCCAATAATGGTTGATTCAGAAGATTAAGCCCATCATCATGTTT
>NW_019944569.1:90427-92075 GCF_002910315.2 Salvelinus sp. IW2-2015 | reverse complement strand
TGGTGTATCCTGGGGCTCGGGGTATAAAACCTGGTGGTATCCTGGGGCTCGGGTATAAAACCTGGTGGTATCCTGGGCTCGGGTACAAAACCTGGTGGTGTCCTGGGGCTCGGGGTATAAAACCTGGTGGTGTCCTGGGGCTCAGGTACAAAACCTGGTGGTGTCCTGGGCTCAGGTACAAAACCTGGTGGTATCCTGGGGCTCGGGTATAAAACCGTGGTTGTCCGACACACAACCTACAGCACGATACAACAGACACACAACCTACAGCACGATACAACAGACACACAACCTACAGCATCATACAACAGACACACACAACCTACAGCATCATACAACAGACACACACAACCTAAGTCACACAGACTTTGGAGTGTTTTCTATTCTAATCTGTAAATTACATGCATATTCTACGACCTGGGCCAAATAGTCCGTTTACCTTGGGAATGTTATTTTAAAAAACTTTAAAAAATCTGTCCCCTAGCGTCAAAAAGTTAAGAACAAATTCTTATTTACAATGAAGGCCTACCCCGGCCAAAACCGGACGACACTGGGCCAATTGTGTGCCGGCCTATTGGACTCCCGATCACAGCCGGTTGTGATACAGCCCGGGATCGAACCAGAGTCTGTAGTGACACCTCTAGCACTGAGATGTGGTGCCTTAGGCTGATGCAGCACACGGGAGTCCATACTTTACCAGCTAAAATATTGTAATCAGACTACTTTGGAGGAATACTTTTAAATTCAGATGTCACGTGTGCTCCCTCTCTGGGCCTCTAGGTGACCAGGCTGCTCGTTATGGCGCACACCTGTCACCATCGTTACGCGGACCTGCGTCAGACTCACCTGGACTCCATCATCTCCCTGATTACCTTCCCTATATATGTCACTCCCTTTGGTTCCTTCGCCTGGCGTCATTGTTCCTGTTTCATGTCTGTGCGCTGTTCATGTTTCTTGTTTTGTATTATGTTGTGTTAATTTATTAAAACATTCCCTGAACTTGCTTCCCGACTCTCAGCACACATTGTTACAGCAGAAAGGATGTTTGCTGAAAAAGAATCTTTGACACTTCTCTGTTTTCTCGATGACATTCAAATCAGCGTTGAAAAAAAGAYGCAAGTTTAAGTTTTGTTCCACTTCAGCGAGTCTGACCACGTCAGAGACCACTATGTTGACACACCAAATGTGTTTGATGGATCGTGGGAAAAGAGCAGGAACAAGCTTTTGTAGGCAACAGTCCAGGCTATGTCTTCCAATGGTGTGACTGCTGTCGGCATCCAAAGATTATCCAACTTGAATAAACGTTTAGAGGTCAGGATGACATCAGTGGTGTAGTCTACGGCGATACGGATTTCACTTATTATTGATATCTACATAGAGCATTGATGTGAATCACACTGCCTCTCATTTAGCTATTTGCACCTTACGGATTGTGGTTGTTATGGATGGCTGTTCACAAATCTAAATGTGTATTTGAACCCAATAATGGTTGAATTCAAGAAGATTAAGCTGCCTATCAATCATTGTTTTTGAAACCAGTGGACAGCCAGTGAAAAATGAACTCTTGCAACAGCTGCATAGTGTGGATCCCAGCCTATAGAATAACAGCTGAATAGTGTGGATCCCAGCCTATAGAATAACAGCTGCA
>NW_019944569.1:80574-90402 GCF_002910315.2 Salvelinus sp. IW2-2015 | reverse complement strand
CGCCTGCATAGTGTGTGATCCCAGCCTATAGCAATAAACAGCTGCAATAGTGTGGATCCCAGCCTTATAGTAATAACAGCTGCACAGTGTGGCTCCCAGCCTACTAGACTAACAGCTGCATAGTGTGGATCCCAGCCTATAGAATGAAACAGCTGCGATTACGCTGGCTGAGATACCAGCCTAGTAGAATAATCAGCTGACATAGTGACAGATCCCAGCCTATCTAGATAACAGCTTGCGATAGTGTGGATCCCCAGCCTTTGGTTAGATACAGCTGGCAGTAGTGTGGATCCCAGCCTATAGAGATAACGCTGAATAGTCTGATCCCAGCCTTACTAGAATAACAGCCACATGTGATCCCAGCCTATAGAATAACACTGAAGTTATGATCCCAGCCTAAGAAGTAACAGCTGCCGAATGTGGGATCCCAGCCTCTATAGAATAACCACATCTGAGGTGGATTCCCCATGCCCTATTAGAATAAAGCCACATTGCATCGCGATAACAGCTGGTGTATCCCCCTATACGACAAACAGCTGCATGAGTGGCGGATCCCAGCCTATAGAATAACAGCTGCATAGTGTGATCCCGCCTATCAGGAATAACAGCTGCATAGGTGGATCCCAGCCTATAGAATAACAGCTGCATAGTGTGGGAATCCCAGCCTATAGAATAACAGCCTGATAGTGTGGATCCCAGCCTATAGAATAAACAGCTGCATAGTGTGGATCCCAGCCTATAGAATAACAGCTGCATAGTGTGGATCCCAGCCTATAGAATAACAGCTGCATAGGTGGATCCCAGCCTATTAGAATAAACAGCTGCCATAGTGTGGATCCCAATGCCTTATGTAATAAAAGTGTGCGCTCAATCTAATTCATTCATGATATATAAAAAAAAATAGCCTAATGGACAACATGTTTTGCGCACTTGATCGTTCTTAAAGGGCGCCATCGCTGTTGCCTACTCATTAGTTGGACCTCTATTATGAAACATGATATAGAATACCAGTACCGAGCTAATCCTGGTTCTCTCTGTCTCTTCGTATGGCATGACTGAAGTGAATGTGTTTCAACCCCCTCAATTTACATCTAAATTAAAAGCGGTGTTCACGGTCCAAGTCCCACAGAAAGGTATTTTGATTTTTGGTTAAAGATGTAGGTCAGGGGCGTGACTGGGGGGTTGTTCTCAGTTTATATTTTCCTATGTGGGATTCTTATGTTTGATGTTCTATGTTGGTGATTTTGTAATGATCTCCCTAATTAGAGGCCAGCTGGTAATCGTGTGTCTCTAAATTGGGGGATCCATACTTAAGTTGGCAGTTTTCGTCCACCTGTGGTTTATGGGATATTGTTTATGTTTAGTTGCCTCCGTGTTAGCACTGCATCGTCGTCACCGGTCGTTTATGCTTTATTTGTTTTGTATTTGCTTAATAATATGTGGAAACTCGAAGAATACGTTGCGCCTTGGTCCGGGACGCTTTATCATTATTACGCTATGTTGGGTTGACAGAAGGCGGCTTTATGCATGGGAAACACGTTTACCTCGCGCAAAGCAAAGTGAAAATCTGGGTTTAACAAGACAAAAGCTGAAGATAATAAAGTAAAAAAGGTTAATGAAACAGTAACATAGTGTGGATCCCAGCCTATAGAATAACAGCTGCATAGTGTAGATCCCAGCCTATAGAATAACAGCTGCATAGTGTGGATCCCAGCCTATGTAATAAAAGTGTGGCTCAATCTAATTCATCATGATATATAAAAAAATAGGCCTAATGGACACATGTTTGCGCACTTGATAGTCTTAAAGGGCCCATCTGCTGTTGCTACATCTATTATTGGACTCTATTATAAATGATATAGACATACAGTACCAGTAATCCTGTCTCTCTGTCTCTTCGTATGGCAGTGACTGAGTGAATGTGTTTCAACCCCCTCAATTACATTAAATTAAAGGGTGTCACGTCCAGTCCACAGAAATATTTTATTTTGGTAGAGTAGGTCAGGGCGTGACTGGGGGGGTTGTTCTAGTTTATATTTTCTATGTGGGATTCTATGTTTGATTTTCTATGTTGGTGATTTGTATGATTCCTAATTAGAGGCAGCTGGTAATCGTTGTCTCTAATTGGGGATCATACTTAAGTTGCATTTTTTCCACCTGTGGGGTTATGGGATATTGTTTATGTTTAGTTGCCTGTTAGCACTGCATCGTCGTCACGGTTCGTTTATTCTTTATTTGTTTTGTATTTGCTTAATAATATGTGGAACTCGAAGTACGTTGCGCCTTGGTCCGACCATCATTATTACGAACACGGTGACAAAGGGCTTTATTGGCATGGGAAACACGTTTACCTCGCCAAAGCAAGTGAAATAGATAACAAACAAAAGTGAAATAATAAATAAAAAATGAACAGTAAACATTACACTCACAAGTTTCAAAAGAACAGAGACATTTGAAATGTAACGATGTGAAAATAGTTAAAGTAGAAAAGGGAAAATAAATAAACATAAATATGGGTTGTATTTACAACGGTGTTTGTTCTTCACTGGTTGTCTCTCTCTCTTTAACCCCCTGAGGTCGATTGACGCACCGGTGTTTGTCAGACCATGAGACATCCCTAAAACCGGTCTTCTCACGAAAACGTTTGTAGCGTCCGAACGGTTCGGCCAACAAACTAATGTGACCCCACTGTGGAAAGGGAAGATTCTCACGAACCCAGACCCAGTGACTCAGTGTTGACTCTCTCGTGAGGCTGGCGTCCAGGCAGGAGGAGCGTGAGGCTGGCGACCAGGCAGGAGGAGCGTGAGGCTGGCGACCAGGCAGGAGGAGCGTGAGCGCTGCGACCAGGCAGAGGAGCGTGAGGCTGGCACCAGGCAGGAGGAGCGTGAGGCTGCACGCAGGCAATGAGGATGGGAGCGTGAGGCTGGCGACCAGCAGGAGGAGCGTGAGGTGGCTACCAGGCAGGAGGAGCGTGAGGTTGGCTACCAGGCAGGAGGAGAGTCGAGGCTGGCGACCAGCAGAGGAGCGTGAGGCTGCGTCCAGGCAGAGGAGCGTGAGGCTGCGACCAGGCAGCGAGGAGCGTGAGGCTGGCGACCAGGCAGGAGGAGCGTGAGGCTGGCGACACACCGGAGGAGGCGTGAGTCTGGCTACCAGCAGGAGGAGCGTGAGCTGGCTCAGGGAGGAGCTGAGGCTGCGACCAGGCAGGAGGAACGTAAGGCTGGCGACCAGGCAGAGGAGCGGAGGTGGCGACCAGCGAGGAGGAGCGCTGAGGCATGGCGACCAGGCAGGAGGAGCTGAGGCTGGCGACCAGCAGGAGGAGCGTGAGGCTGGCGACCAGGCAGACGGAGCGTGAGGCTGGCTACAGCAGGAGGAGCGTGAGCTGCAACGGCAGAGGACGTGAGGGCTGGCTACCAGGCAGGAGGAGCGTGAGGCTGGCGATTTTTGACTGGAGCCATATATATACATGGGTCCTAAAATTGTCAATCAAAATCTAAATGATCCTTGGTATGACTCATAAAAACAATTCAAAATGTCAGTTTGGATTTTGTATTTTAGGACCCCTCCCCTTCTGTCCTTTCTTGTTTCTGACAAAACAGTGTCTAGATGAAGTTACGACACGTTTGAGTTATGAGTCCTACATCTCCTCTGCGACATCACGTTTACGCTAATATCCTCTGGTCTGGTGTTCTCATGTAGGTCACACACACACACCACACACACACACACACACACACACACAACCACACACCACACACACCACACACACACACACACACACACACACACACACACATCCAGAGTTCTGTAGGTGTGCTACCAGTCTGTTATTATCCAGAAGGAGAGAGGCTGATTGAAAAATAAGACAGGGGGCTGAGAGGAGAAGACAGGGGCGTGAGAAGCGGGGCTGATTGGTGAAGACAGGGGGCTGAGAAGGCTATTGAGGAAGGGGAACTGACGATTGGTAAGGCGAACGGTGGCATGAAGAGGGGCTGATTGAAAGACAGGGGCTGAGAGAGGCTATTGAGAAGACAGGGGCTGAGAGAGGGGCTGATTGGAGAAGACAGGGGGTTGAGAGAGGGGCTGATTGGTGAAGACAGGGGGCTGAGAGGAGAAGACAGGGGGCTGAGAGAGGCTGATTGGAGGAGACAGAAGGGGGCTCGTAGAGCAGAGGGTGGTGTTGGTGATAAGACAGGGTTGAGAAGGGCTGATTGGAGAAGACAGGGGGCTGAGAGAGGGGCTGATTGAGAAAGGGGTAAAAAAAATGAAATAGCAATAAGAAAAAGAATATGAAAGTTATGTTAAGTACGAGAAGAGAAGAGCTAGAGAGAGAGAGAGCAGTAGATTAGAGAGATAAGACGAGGAAAGAGAGAGAAATGAGAAATAGAAAAGTCAAAAAGAAAAAGACAGAGAAAAAGAGAAGAAATAGAAATCAGAAGACAATGAATCATGTTTTAGAGAGAGAGAGAGAGAGAGAGAGAGAGAGAGAGAGAGAGAGAGAGAGAGAAGAGAGAGAGAGAGGAAGAAGAGAGAGAAACAAAAGAGAGACAGAGAGAGACTAGACAGACAGACAGAGACAGACAGAGACAGAGACAGAGAGAGAGACAGCAACAGAGACAAGAGAGAGACAGCAACAGAGACAGAGAGACAGAGAGACAGAGAACAGAGCAAGGAACAGAGAGACAGAGAGACAGCAACAGAGACAGAGAGAAGACATAGACAGAGAGACAGAGAGACAGAGAGACAGAGAGACAGAGACAGAGAGACAGAGAGAGAGAGAGAGAGACAGAGAGAGAGAGACAGAGAGACAGAGAGAGAGAGACAGAGAGAGAGAGAGAGAGAGAGAGAGAGAGAAGACAGAAGAGAGACAGACAGGGGGGGGGGGGGGGGGGCAGTAGGAAGAATAAGATTGCAGCCAACATTTAAAGTAGCAGACAATCAGTCTGATGTCATCATAACACAAACAATCTCTGTGGCCAGTCTCGCTGTTCTTGCTCTGTACACCAACACACACACACACACCACACACACACACACACACACACACACCACACACACACACACACACACACACACACACACACACACACACACACACACACACACACACACACACACACACCACACACACACACACCCACACACACACACACAACACAACACACGCTGCCCAGCTAATCGCACAACACACACACCACACACACTACCCAGCTAATCACATACAACACTTCAGAATGTCTGTGTCCCAAATTGCCACTTTTTCAATTTCTATGTGTGTGCACGTATTTTTGACTGGACCATATGGGGAACATGGTGCGGTTTGGGAATCTGATGTCTGGGATTAGTTTGGTCACATAGACTAATCTGTGCATCTCTATATGCTGAAAGTCATATTGAACTTTTTCTTAGAAACGTAGCATGGCATTTGGTCAAACACATTTATCTCCGTCAGTTTTACTTAAAAACAGGCAGCAAACGGACTGGGCCTGTTAGAGACAGCAAACGGACTGGGCTGTTAGAGACAGCAAACGGGACTCTGTGAGGAGACTGCTGATAGAGACAGCAAACGGACTGGGCTGTTAGAGACAGCAAACGCTGGGCTGTAGAGACAGCAAACGGACTGGGCTGTTAGAGACAGCAAACGGATTGGCTGTTAGAGACAGCAAACGACTGCCTGTTAGGTTAGAGACAGCAAACGGACTGGGCTGTTAGAGACAGCAAACGGATTGGGCTGTTAGAGGACAGCAAACGGATTGCTGTTAAGACAGCAAACGGATTGGGCTGTTAGGACAGCAAACGATTGGGCTGTTAGAGACAGCAAACGGATTCGGGCTGTTAGAGACAGCAAACGGATGGGCTGTTAGAGACAGCAAATGGATTGGGCTGTTAGAGACAGCAAACGGATGGGCTGTTAGAACGCAAACGTTCGGCCGTTAGAGACAGCAAACGGACTGGGCTGTTAGAGACAGCAAACGGACTGGGCTGTTAGAGACAGCAACGGATTGTGCTGTTAGAGACAGCAAACGGACTGGGCTCGATAGAGGACAGCAAACGGACTGGCTGATAGAGACAGCAAACGCGACTGGGCTGATAGAGACAGCAAACGGAACTGGGCTGATAGAGACAGCAAACGGACTGGGCTGATAAGACAGCAAACGATGCTGGCGTAGAGACAGCAAACGACTGGGCTGTTAGTAGCAGCAAACGGACTGAGACACAAACGACTGGCTTAGAGACAGCAAACGATTGGGCTGTTAGAGACAGCAAACGGTTATTGGCTGTTAGAGACAGCAAACGACTGGGCTGTTATAGAGCACAGCAAACATAGACATTCAGAGTTAGAGACAGCAGGTAGATAGGTGTCGAGAGTCGAAAACAGCAGTCCCGGACAGGTAGCACGTCTGGTTGAACAGGTCACGGTTCCAGGCAGAACAGTTGAAATTGCGGAGCAGCAGCACAACCAGGGTGACTGGGGACAGCAAGGAATCATCAGGCCAGGTAACGTCCTGAAGCATGGCCTAGGGCTCAGGTCCTCCGAGAGAGACAGAAAGAAAGAAAAGAGAGAATTAGAAAGAGAGCATACTTAAATTCACACAGGACACTGGATAAGACAGGAGAAAATACTCCAGAATAACAGACTAGACCCTAGTCCCCGACACATAGACTATTGCAGCATAAATACTGGGGTTGAGACAGAGGGGTTGGGAGACACTATGCCCGTCCGACAATACCCCCAGACAGGGCCAACGCAGCAGGGTATAACCCACCCACTTGCCAAGCACAGCCCCCACATCACTAGGGAGGATATTTTCAAACCACCAACTTACCATCCTGAGACAAGGCCGAGTATAGCCCACAAAGATTTCCCCCACGGCACAAACCGAGGGGGCGCCAACCCAGACAGAAAATCACGTCAGTGACTCAACCACTCAAGTGACGCACCCCTCCTAAGGGACGGCATGAAGAGCACCAGTAAGCCAGTGACTCAGCCCCTGTAATAGGGTTAGAGGCAGAGAATCCCAGTGGAGAGAGGGAACCGGCCAGGCAGAGACAGCAAGGCGGTTCGTTGCTCCAGAGCCTTTCCGTTCACCTTCACACTCCTGGGCCAGACTACACTCAAATCATATGACCCACTGAAGAATAAGTCTTCAGTAAGACTTAAAGTTGAGACCGAGTTGCGTCTCTCACATGGGTAGGCAGACCATTCCATAAAAATGGAGATCTTAGGAGAAAGCCTGCCTCCAGATGTTTGCTTAGAAATTCTAGGGACAATTAGAAGGCCTGCGTCTTGTGACCGTAGCGTACGTGTAGGTATGTACGGCAGGACCAAATCGAAAGATAGGTAGGAGCAAGCCCAGTAATGCTTTGTAGGTTAGCAGTAAAACCTTGAAATCAGCCCTTGCCTTAACAGGAGCCAGTGTAGGGAGGCTAGCACTGGAGTAATATGATCAAATGATTTGGTTTTAGTCAGGATTCTAGCAGCCGTATTTAGCACTAACTGAAGTTTATTTAGTGATTTATTCGGGTAGCGGAAAGTAGAGCATTGCAGTAGTCTACTTAGAAGTGACAAAAGATGGATTAATTTTTCTGCATCATTTTTGGACAGAAAATGTCAGATTTTTGCAATGTAACCGTAGATGAAAAAAGCTGTCCTTGAAACAGTCTTGATATGTTCGTCAAAAGAGAGATCAGGGTCAGAGTAACACCGAGGTCCTTCACAGTTTTTATTTGAGACGATTGTACAACTATCAAGATTAATTGTCAGATCCAACAGAAGATCTCTTTGTTTCTTGGGACCTAGAACAAGCATCTCTGTTTTGTCTGAGTTTAAAAGTAAAACATTTGCCACCATCCACTTCCTTATGTCTGGAACACAGGCTTCCAGGGAGGGCTATTTTGGGGCTTCACCATGTTTCATCGAAATGTACAGCTGTGTGTCATCCGCATAACAGTGAAAGTTAAAATTATGTTTCCGAATGACTACAGGAAAAGCAGGACCGGGCACGCCCCCATTCTCATCGACGGGGTTGTAGTGGAGCATGTCGAGAGCTTCAAGTTCCTTGGCGTCCACATCACCAAAAGACTAACATGGTCCAAACACATCAAGACAGTCGTGAAGAAGGGCACGACAAAACCTATTCCTCCTCAGGAGACTGAAATGGGTCCTCAGATCCTCAAAAGGTTCTACAGCTGAACCATTGAGAGGATCCTGACTGGTTGCATCATAGCTACTGACCCTGGAACTGACCCTGTATATAACTACTGACCCTGGGACTGTCCCTGTATATAACCACTGACCCTGTATATAGCTACTGACCCTTTTTATAGACACTGACCCTGGATATAGATACTGACCCTGGAACTGACCCTGTATATAACTACTGACCGTTTTTATAGACACTGACCCTGTATATAGCTACTCAGATCCTCAAAAGGTTTTACAACTGCACCGTCGAGAGCATCCTGAAGAGTTGCATCACTGCCTGCAATGGCAACATCATGTATGACATTCCCGGTTGTGTGTAAAATTATATGTTGTATTACCATATCATTTTCGTATGTTCTCTATAGTTATGTCCTTGAAAATGTGTCAATTGACCAATTCAGCACATTTGGACAGACTTGATACAAAATATTGTGTAGTGATGGAAATTCTTCATTAGATCAGTTTGAAACTTTGCACACACACTGCTGCCATCTTGTGGACAACATCTAAATTACTTGCATTTCAAAGAAAACACATGTTTTGTGGTTTGTATTATCTTTTACCAGATCTGTGTTATATTCTCCTACATTAATTTCACATTTCCACAAACTTCAAAGTGTTTCCTTTCAAATGGTATCAAGAATATGCATATCCTTGCTTCAGGTCCTGAGCTACAGGCAGTTAGATTTGGGTATGACATTTAGGAGAAAAATGAAAAAAAAGGGTACGATCCTTAAGAGGTTTGAAGCTTTTTCTTCAGCTTGATGAAAGACCGTCAATATTTAGGTCACCCAGAAAATATACCTCTTTGTTGACATCACATACATTAATCAATCATTTCACACACATTATCTAGAGGGAAATACATTAGGTTACTTACATTGTGTCTGCGATAATGTACATTTGCTGCAGCACTACGACAACTCAGCGACACAATGGTAGGGATTAATTGAGCTGGGCTTGGGTCATCATTAAGTCATTGTTTCAACGCAGCCTTGAAATGCGAGGACAAAGTCCAGGAGCCAAGATGAATTGGATCTCTGTCATTCCTGTAGAGTATCTTCTGTTTCCAGAAGGTGTCAAAGTTATCAATAAAAGTGACTCCAGCAGAGCTACAGTCTTTTGCCAGCAGTCTGCTGAATCTTTCACACCCGCGGCCCAGCGATGGTACCGGGACTGAAATAATTGGCCGCTTTTTGGATGTCACATCCAAAACTATTGGTATACACTCTAGTTGGTTGTGTGATAACCTGGGTCATGTTACAGACATTAGTCACAGTTAGACACTTCCTCTTGAGAGGACAGCTAGTTGCTAACCAGTCAATGTTCAGGTCAACCACAAAAAAACAACCTCTTAACATCACACACACTATCAAGCATTGCACCTATAATTATCCCAAATACTGACTGTTAACACTTGTTGGTCTATAGCAGCACCCCAAAAGAAGAGGCTTTATATGACGCAGGTGAACTTGACATGAGACGCTCTAAGAATTATAGGAATAAACATGTACAGCCCGTATTTTCTGTAGATGTTATACCCTTTCTGTAGATGTTATACCCTTTCTGTAGATGTTATACCCTTTCTGTAGATGTTATACCCTTTCTGTAGATGTTATACCCTT
>NW_019944569.1:70198-74437 GCF_002910315.2 Salvelinus sp. IW2-2015 | reverse complement strand
TTTCTGGTAGATGTTTATAGCGCCTTTCTGTAGATGTTATACCCTTTCTCGTAGATGTTATACCTTTTCGTAGATGTATTACCGTAAATCCTTTCTGTAGATGAGATGTTATACCCTTTCTGTAGATGTTATACCCTTTCTGTAGATGTTATACCCTTTCTGTAGATGTTATACCCTTTCTGTAGATGTTATACCCTTGTATTGTAACTGCTGTATCAAAGGAATTATCTAAGTGAGTTTTAGAGATGGGCAGTATATGAATGTTTTGTTAGCAAGTTATTTATTTCATGAACCTTATTTCTACGTATATATTTTAATATGGGTTATTTTCAGCCCTTTCTTGGGTAGCTGATCACAGATATAGACATGATATGGAGAAAATAATCAATCAAATGGAGGGAACAACTCAACTCCCCGTGGAGGTAAAGAGGTATGGGACTGTAGGTGGAGGTAAAGAGGTATGGGACTGTAGGTGCAGGTAAAGAGGTATGTGACTGTAGGTGGAGGTAAAGAGGTATGGGACTGTAGGTGGAGGTAAAGAGGTATGGGACTGTAGGTGGAGGTAAAGAGGTATGTGACTGTTAGGTGGAGGTAAAGAGGTATGTGGACTGTAGGTGGAGGTAAGAGGATGTGACTGTAGGTGGAGGTAAAGAGGTTGGGATGTGGTGAGTGTTAAGAGGTATGGACTGAGGTGGGGTAAGAGGATGGGACTGTAGGTGGAGGTAAAGAGGTATGGTGACTGTAGGTGGAGGTAAGAGGTATGTGACTGTAGGTGAGGTATAGAGGTATAGTGACTTGTAGGTGGAGGTAAAGAGGTATGTGGACTGTAGGTGGAGGTAAAGAGGTATAGACTGTAGGGTGGAGGTAAAGAGGTATGGTGACTGTGCGTGGAGAGAGGTAATGGGCTGTAGGTGGAGGTAAAGAGGTATGTGACTGTAGGTGGAGGTAAAGAGGTTATGGACTGTAGGTGGAGGTAAGAGGTATGGACTGTAGGTGGAGTAAAGAGGTTATGGGACTGTAGTGGAGGTAAAGAGGTATGTGACTGTAGGTGGAGGTAAGAGAGGTATGTGACTGTAAGGTGGAGGTAAAAGAGGTATGTGACTGTAGGTGGAGGTAAAGAGGTATGGGACTGTAGGTGAGGTAAAGAGGATGGACTGTAGTGATAAGAGGTATGGGACTGTAGGTGGAGGTTAAAGGGTATGTGACTGTAGGTAGATGAGATGTAAGGCGTATGTGATGGTAGGTGGATGAAAAGAGGTATGGGACTGTAGGTGGAGGTAAGGTATGTGGTGTAAGGTGGAGGTAAAGAGGTATGGGACTGTAGGTGGAGGTAAAGAGGTATGTGACTGTCGGTGGATAAAGAGGTATGACTGTAGGTGGAGTGAGAGTATGGGACTGGTAGGTGGAGGTAAAGAGGTATGTGACTGTAGGTGGAGGTAAAGAGGTATGGGACTGTAGGTGGAGGTTAAAGAGGTATGTGACTGTAGGTGGAGGTAAAGAGGTATGGGACTGTAGTGGAGGTAAAGAGGTATGAGACTGTAGTGGAGGTAAAGAGGTATGTGTGTGTGGAGGTAAAGAGGTATGGGACTGTAGGTGGAGGTAAAGAGGTATGTGACTGTAGGTGGAGGTAAGAGGTATGGGACTGTAGGTGGAGGTAAAGAGGTATGTGACTGTAGTGGGGGGTAAAGAGGTATGGGACTGTAGGTTGAGGTAAAGAGGTATGGGACTGTAGGTGGAGGTAAAGAGGTATGTGACTGTAGGTGGAGGTATAGAGGGTTGTGACTGTAGGTGGAGGTAAAGAGGTATGTGACTGTAGGTGAAGGTAAAGAGGTATGTGACTGTAGGTGGAGGTAAAGAGGTATGTGACTGTAGGTGGAGGTAAAGAGGTATGGGACTGTAGTGGAGTAAGAAGGTATGGACTGTAGGTAAAGAGGTATGGGACTGTAGGTGGAGGTAAAGAGGTATGTGACTGTAGGTGGAGGTATAAAGAGGTATGTGACTGTAGGTGGAGTGAAAGAGGTATGGGACTGTAGGTGGAGGTAAAGAGGTATGTGACTGTAGGTGGAGGTAAAGAGGTATGGGACTGTAGGTGGAGGTAAAGAGGTATGTGACTGTAGGTGGATATAAAGAGGTATGTGACTGTAGGTGGAGTGAAAGAGGTATGGGACTGTAGGTGGAGGTAAAGAGGTATGTGACTGTAGGTGGAGTAAAGAGGTATGGGACTGTAGGTGGAGTAAAGAGGTATGTGACTGTAGGTGGAGGTAAAGAGGTATGGGACTGTAGGTGGAGGTAAAGAGGTATGGGACTGTAGTTGAGTAAAGAGGTATGTGACTGTAGGTGGAGGTAAGAGGATGGTGTAGGTGGAGGTAAAGAGGTATGTGAACTGTAGGTGGAGGTAAGAGGTATGGGACTGTAGGTGGAGGTAAAGAGGTATGTGACTGTAGGTGGGGGTAAAGAGGTATGGACTGTAGGTTGAGGTAAAGAGGTATGGGACTGTAGGTGGAGGTAAAGAGGTATGTGACTGTAGGTTGGAGGGTAAAGAGGTAGTATGGACTGTAGGTGGAGGTAAAGAGGTATGTGACTGTAGGTTGAGTTAAAGAGGTATGTGACTGTAGGTGGAGGTAAAGAGGTATGTGACTGTAGGTGGAGGTAAGAGGTATGGGACTGTAGGTGGAGGTAAGAGGTATGACTGTAGGTGGAGGTAAAGAGGTATGGGATGGTGAGGTGGAGGTAAAGGAGGTATGGGACTGTAGGTGGAGGTAAAGAGGTATGTGACTGTAGGTGGAGGTAAAGAGGTATGGGACTGTAGGTGGAGGTAAAGAGGTATGTGACTGTAGGTGGAGGGAAAGAGGTATGGGACTGTAGGTGGAGGTAAAGAGGTAATGTGACTAGGGGAGTGAAAGAGGTATGTGACTGTAGGTGGAGGTAAGAGGTATGTGACTGTAGGTGGAGGTAAAGAGGTATGGGACTGTAGGTGGAGGTAAAGAGGTATGTGACTGTAGGTGGAGGTAAAGAGGTATGGGACTGTAGGTGGAGGTAAGAGGTATGGGACTGTAGGGTGGAAGGTATAGAGGTATGGGACTGTAAGTGGAGGTAAAGAGGTATGGGACTGTAGTGGAGGTATATAGGTATGTGACTGTAGGTGGTGGTAAGCAGGGTATGGGACTGTTAGGTGGAAGGTAAAAGAGGTATGGACTGTAGGTGGAGGTTAAAAGAGGTATGTGACTGTAAGCTGGAGGTTAAAGAAGGTATGTGGGATGTAGGTGGAAGGTAAAGAGGTATGTGGACTGTAGGTGGAGGTGAATGAGGTATGTGACTGTAGGTGGAGGTAAAGAGGTATGTGACTGTAGGTGGAAGTACAGAGGTTATGGGTGACTGTAGGTGGAGGTAAAGAGGTATGGGACTGTAAGGTGGAGGTAAAGAGGTAATGGGGACTGTAGGTGCAGGTAAGAGGTATGTGACTGTAGGTGGAGTAAAGAGGTTAAATGTTGACTGTAGGTGGGAGGTAAAGAGGTATGGGACTGTAGGTGCAGTTAAGGATGACAGAGACAGAGAATATTACGTTTAAAGGGAATTTATTTTCTTCACACGGTAAATATGGGGAAAAGGGGCCTGGATGGAACAAAGCAATAGAAAGTTAAAGTTTAAAGAGCTCCCTCTCCTCCCTTACCTGCCTACAACTACTTATCTATTCTTAACACCACTGGTGCGCTAATCAAAATACAGGGGCTTGTCCGCCTATAGACAGAGTACGTACTACGGGTATATGTATGCGTGCAGGCCTCTTGCCAAAACACACAGGTGCGCTTCCCTTCCCCCTGGGAACACAAAATAATATTATCACATAAAGTGACATTTCAATAATCCACAAACACGGTCCTTTTGGCTCAACATAACATCAGCAGGACCGGCTTACAAAATTACTTGACAAAAACTGTCTCTGAGTAACAACCAACAAGGACATCCAAAGAAGCTTCTCTCTCTCCTAACAAAGGAACACTGTTGCTTTTATCCAGCTGCAGAAGGAGTTTGTAATTGCAGACAGCTGTATCCCTAACGAGGAGGGGCGGGATAGAAAGCTCCAATCCTGCAATGGGGCCGACCAATCAGCTGCTTGGGGGAATCGCCGGAAGCCTTCTGAAATACACACATACAGTTACATACAACCCCACAACAACACAGAAACTGGGGGAACGTAACAACGCCCACGCAAACATGCAAACTTTCCACTTCAATAAA
>NW_019944569.1:62332-68069 GCF_002910315.2 Salvelinus sp. IW2-2015 | reverse complement strand
GATAAAGCAAAGCAGTGCGACACAAACAACACAGAGTTACACATGGAATAAACATACAGTCAATAACACAATATAAAAAAAGTCTATACACAGTGTGAGCAAATAAAGTAAGATTAKGGAGGTAAGGCAATAAATAGGCCATAGTGGCGAAATAATTACAGTTTAGCAATTAAACTCTGGAGTGATAGATGTGCAGAAGATGAATGTGCAAGTAGAGATACTGGGGTGCAAAGGAGCAAAAATAAATAAAAACAGTATGGGGATGAGGTAGTTGGATGGGCTATTTACAGATGGGCTATGTACAGGTGCAGTGATCTATGAGCTGCTTTTACAGCTGGTTCTTAAAGTTAGTGAGGGAGATATGAGTCTACAGCTTCAGTAATTTTTGCAGTCATTGGCAGCAGAGACCTGTAAGGAAAGACCAGTGAAATATACCTGCTGGAGCGCGTGCTACGGGTGGGTGCTGCTATGGTGACCAGTGAGCTGAGATAAGGCAGGGCTTTACCTAGCAGAGACTTATAGATGACCTGGAGCCAGTGGGTTTGGCGACGAATATGAAGCGAGGGCCAGGCAACAAGAGCATACAGGTCGCAGTGGTGGATAGTATATGAGGCTTTGGTGACAAAACAGATGGCACTGTGATAGACTGCATCCAATTTGCTGAGTAGCGTAGTGGATGCTATTTTATAAATGACATTGCCAAAGTCAATGATCGGCAGGATAGTCAGTTTTACGAGGGTATGTTTGGCAGTATGAGAGAAGGATGCTTTGTTGCAAAATAGGAAGCCGATTCTAGATTCAATTTTGGATTGGAGATGCTTAATGTGAGTCTGGAAGGAGAGTTTACAGTCTAACCAGACACCTAGGTATTTGTAGATGTCAACATATTCTAAGTCAGAACCGTCCAGAGTAGTGATGCTGGACGTGCGGGCAGGTGCCTGTAACGATCGGTTGAAGAGCATGCATTTAGTTTTACTTGCATTCAAGAGCAGTTGGAGGCCACGGAAGGAGAGTTGTATGGCATTGAAGCTCGTCTGGAGGTTAGTTAACACAGTGTCCAAAGAAGGGCCAGAAGTATATAGAATTGTATCATCTGCGTAGAGGTAGATCAGAGAATCACCAGCAGCAAGAGCGACATCATTGATGTATGCAGAGAAAAGAGTCAGCCCGAGAATTGAACCATGTGGCACCCCCATAGAGACTGCCAGAGGTCCAGACAACAGGCCCTCCGATTTGGCACACTGAACTCTGTCTGAGAAGTAGTTGGTGAACCAGGTGAGGCAGTCATTTGAGAAACCAAGTCTGCCGATAAGAATGTCACCAGAGTCGAAAGCCCTGACCAGGTTGATGACTACAGCTGCAAAGTATTGTCTCTTATCGATGGAGGTTATGATATCGTTTAGGACCATGAGCGTGGCTGAGGTACACCCATGACCAGCTCGGAACCCAGATTGCATAGCGGAGAAGGTACGGTGGGATTCAAAATGGCCGATGATCTGTTTGTTAACTTGGCTTTTGAAGACCTTAGAAAGGCAGGATAGGATAGATATAGGTCTGTAGCAGTTTGGGTCTAGAGTGTCTCCCCCTTTGAAGAAGGGGATGACTGCGGCAGCTTTCCAATCTTTAGGGATCTCAGACGATACGAAAGAGAGGTTGAACAGGCTAGTAATAGGGGTTGCAACTATTTCAGCTGATAATTTTGGAAAGAGAGTGTCCAGATTGTCTAGCCCGGCTGATTTGTAGGGGTCCAGATTTTACAGCTCTTTCAGAACATGAGCTATCTGGATTTGGGTGAGAAGAAATGGGGGAGGCTTGAGCAAGTTTCTGTGGGGGGTGCAGGGCTGTTGACCAGGGTAGGGGTGGCCAGATGGAAAGCATGGCCAGCCGTAGAAAAACGCTTATTGAAATTCTCACTGTGAATTTATCGGTGTTGACAGTGTTTTCTATCCTCAGTGCAGTGGGCAGCTGGGAGGAGGTGCTCTTATTCTCCATGGACTTTACAGTGTCCCAGAACTTTTTGGAACATTTTGCTTTCCTAACTGCCTGTGTATATTGGTTCCTTGCTTCCCTGAAAAGTTGCATATCRYGGGGGCTATTCGATGCTAATGCARTAMGCCACAGGATGTTTTTGTGCTGGTCAAGGGCAGTCAGGTCTGGAGTGAACCACGGGCTATATCTGTTCCTGGTTCTGCATTTTTTGAATGAGGCATGCTTATTTAAGATTGTGAGAAAAACACTTTTAAAGAATAACCAGGCATCTACTGACGGAATGAGGTCAATATACTTCCAGGATACCCGGGCCAGGTCGATTAGAAAGGCCTGCTCGCTGAAGTGTTTTAGGGAGCGTTTGACAGTGATCAGGGGTGGTCGTTTGACCGCAAACCCATTATAGACACAAGCAATGAGGCAGTGATCGCTGAGATCCTGGTTGAAGACATCAGAGGTGTATTTAGAGGGCAGGTTGGTTAGGATGATATCTATGAGGGTGCCTGTGTTTATGGATTTGGGGTTGTACCTGGTGGGTTCAGTGATAATTTGTGTGAGATTGAGGGCATCAAGCTTAGATTGTAGGATGGCTGGGGTGTTAAGCATGTACCAGTTTAGGTCACCTAGCAGCACGAGCTCTGAAGATAGATGGGGGGCAATCAATTCACATATGGTGTCCAGGGCACAGCTGGGGGCAGAAGGTGGTCTATAGCAAGCGGCAACGGTGAGAGACCTGTTTCTGGAGAGGTGGATTTTTAATAGTAGAAGCTCAAATTGTTTGTGCACAGACCTGGATAGTATGACAGAACTCTGCAGGCTATCTCTGCAGTAGATTGCAACTCCGCAGTTCTATCTTGTCGGACAATGTTATAGTTAAGGATGGAAATGTACGTTTTTTTTGTGGCCTTCCTAAGCCTTGATTCAGACATGACTAGGACATCCGGGTTGGCAGAGTGTGCTAAAGCAGTGTAAAAAACAAACTTAGGGCGGAGGCTTCTAATGTTAACATGCATGAAATTAAGGCTTTTTCGGTTACAGAAGTCAACAAATGAGAGCGCCTGGGGAATGGGAGTGGAGCTAGGTACTGCAGGGCCTGGATTAACCTCTACATCACCAGAGGAGCTGAGGAGGATAAGGGGACGGCTAAAGGCTATAAGAACTGGTCGTCTAATACGCTCGTAACAGAGAGTAAAAGGAGCAGGTTTCTAGGCACGGTAGAATAGATTCAATGCATAATGTACAGACAAAGGTATGGTAGGATGTGAATACAGTGGAGGTAAACCTAGGTATTGAGTGACGATGAGAGAGGTATTGTCTCTAGACATCAATTAAACCAGGTGAGGKYGCCGCATGTGTGGGAGGTGGGACAAAAGGGTTAGCTGAGGCATATTGAGCAGGGCTGGAGGCTCTACGGTAAAATAAGACAATAACCACTAACCAAAATAGCAATGGACAAGGCATATTGACATTAGGGAGAGGCATACGTAGCCGAGTGATCATAGGGTTCAGTGAGTAGCTGGGCGGGCTGGAGACACGGTGATTCAGACAGCTAGCGGGCCGGAGCTAGCAGGCTAGCAGAAGGGCCTTAGAGGGACGTCGCAACGGAAGAAGTCTGTTGTAGCCCCCTCGAGCGGTTACGTTGACAGACCAGTCGTGATGGATCAGCAGGGGTCCGTGTAGTAAAAGGGTTCAGGCCAATTGGCAAAATAGGTATAGTAGCCAAAAAAGTGGATGATGGACCTCTTYAGCTAACAGTCCGGTATGCTCTAGACAGCTAGCGCCGCGGCTAGCAGGCAAGCAGATGGGTATTCAGGGAAAAGGAGGAGCCTGTTGAAAAAAAMCCTTGGGCGGATAACGTCAGTAGTCCAGTCGTGATGGATCGGCGGGGCTCCGTATCGGCAGTAAAAGGGGTCCAGGCCAATTGGCAAAATAGGTATTGTAGCTCAAGGAGCGGAAAATGGACCTCTTCAGCTAGCCGGGAGATGGGCCTAGCATAGGCTAGGCGATGCTTGCTTCGGGACAGAGACGTTAGCCAGGAGAAGCCAATCGGATAGCAGGTTGCGGCGATGATCCAGGTAAAGTGGTTCAGAGCGGTAGGAATCTGGGGATATGGAGAAAAAGAAGTCCGATAAGCTCTGGGTTGAATCGCGCTGTGCAGACTGGCWGGAGTTGTCCGGGATAAAGATTAGCTGATGACCGCTAGCAGTGGCTAGGTAACTACTAGCTAGTAGCTAGTTAGCTGGCTAGCTTCTGTTGGGGATTCCAACATAGCAGATCCATACCACATTGGGTAAGGCAGGTTGCAGGAGAGTATGTTGAAGTTTGGGTTAGGAAAACGATAAAAAAATATATGGGAAGAAAAAATATATAAAAATATAGACATAAAGACAAAGACAACTGAACACTACGCCATCTTGGATTTAATCCACTACTACCACTACTACTACTACTACAACTACTACCACTACTACTACAACTACGACCACAACTACCACTACTACAACAACTACTACAACTACTACCACTACTACTACAACTACTACCTCTACTACCATTACTACAACTACTACTACTACTACTAACACTAATACTACCACTACTATTACAACTTCTACCACTACTACCACTACTACTACAACGACTACCTCTACTACCACTACTACAACTACTACCACTATTACCACTAATACTACCACTACTACTACTACCCCTACTACTACTACCACTATTACCACTAATACTACCCCTACTACTACTACCCCTACTACTACTACCACTATTACCACTAATACTACCACTACTACTACAACTACTACCACAACTACCACTACTACTACAACTACTACCACTACTACAACAACTACTACCACCACTACTACTGCCACTACTACTACAACTACTACCTCTACTATCACTACTATAAACTACTACTACTACTTGTTTTACCACTACCACTACTACTACTTACAACAACTACTACTACTGCTACCACTACTAATACTACTACCACCACTACCACTACCACTATCACTACTAATACTACTACTACTGCTACTACTATACTACTACTACCACTACAACCAAAGCTACCACTGCTACTAAGTAGACTACTACTTCCAATGCTACTACTACTACTATACTACTACTCTATCTGCTACACTATACTTCCACTGCTACCACTGACTTTATTACTACAACTACTACTCTACCTACATACTACTATACTACTACAAAGCTACTACTACTCACTACTAGCTACTACTCACTACTACTACACTACTATGCCTACTGCTACAACCGTTACCAATACTACTATTACTACTACTACAATTCTACCACTACATACAACTACTTAACCACTACTACCACTAATACTACCACTACTATTACAGACTAACCACTACTACCACTACTACCATGACTACTACTGCCACTACTACTTCTACTAATACTATACTATTACTTACCTATACTACTACTACCCCTACTACCCACTACTACCATTTACCTATACTACCACTACTACCACTGCTACTACTACAACTGACTACTAATACTCCTACAACGTCTTACTCCACTACTCTATTAACCACTTGCTACATCACTTACTCCACAACTACAACACTAACTACCGACTACTACTACTACTACTATACCGCACTACTAATATACTACCACTACTTAACCACTACCACTATCACTACTACTACTACTACCACTCCACTACTAATACCACTACTACTACTACTAG
>NW_019944569.1:51592-54622 GCF_002910315.2 Salvelinus sp. IW2-2015 | reverse complement strand
TACCCTTGAAACGGATTAACAAGAGGTATAGGTATAAGGTGTCGTTGTTATCATACACTGATTGAATGTAACCTTAGCCGTTCACTGCAGCACTTCACATCGTCTTCCCTTTGAGGTGTTTGATCGTCTTGTACATCAAAAGAACATCTACATGCCAACGTAGAGTCTAGCCTACAGGCTACAGTAACTACAGGGAAGGCTACAATCCTCTGTAAAAATCCGCTGTCATCCAGCAGACTAGGTCCAATAAACAGCACGTAAAACTGTTACAATACTGCTGAAGATAGCAAAGACCAGGCACAGAGAGGAGAGGGAGAGGACAGGACAGGACAGGACAAGAAAGGGAGAGGGACGGAAAGGAAAGGAGAGAGGAGAGGACTGGAGAGGACAGGACAGGAAAGGAGAGTCGGAAGGAGACAAAAGAGCCGAGCGGGAAAAGAGAGAGGACAAGAGACAAGAGAGGAGGAAAGAGAGGACGATGAGAGGAGAGGACAGAAGAGAGAAGGAAGAGAGAAGAGACTGGAACGAGAGGAGAAAGGATGAGAAGAGAGCAAGGAGAGGAACGAGAGAAGGAGAGGAAAGGAAACCGGAAAGGAAGGAGAAGGAGAAAGAGGACCGCAAAGAGAGGACAGGAAGGAGAGGAAAGGAGAGAACCAGAAAGAAGAGGCAACAAGAAAGGAGAGGAGGATGAGAGAGAGAAGAGACTGGAGGACAGGAGATTAGAGAGAGAAGAAGGACTGGAAGGACAGGAGAATGAAGAGAGGGGGAACGAAACGGCTAATCGGTGCTCTCTGTTTCACTCCAGCCAGATAGGCAAATTCCCCCATATCATGAGAAACTCTTACAATATGGCTTACCTGGAGTCTGGCAACCTCTCCAATGCACGTTTGTAACTAAACAGCTGTCGTTTCAAGGACTTAAGGAACTGGTTTAACCACTTAGGTGTATCTTATAAACTTAAATAATCCGCATAGTTTAACATGTGATCTTCTTCAGAGAAAACTGATGTGAATACAGTTGTGTGAACGTGCTGATAGTACTGCCACTTTCATCTCTTACAGGATACGGTAGTGCTGCGGTATTAGAGTGTCGCTTATTCATTTCAATGGCACCGGAATCATGTTCGGCCGTGGCCCAGATGTCTTCTGTCCCGTAATTACATATCGGCCAGGAAGATTACTGGGAGCTGCGCGAGACGACAATCCAGAACCTCTGAAGCCATTACAACACGAGTGCCCTCGTTGCCTTGCACACACAACACACACGGCACACGCACACGCGCACACACGCACACGACACACACACACACACACACACACACACACACGTACACACACACACACAATAATAACCAGTCTTTGTCATCAGGCTGAATACCCTCCACCACCCTCTCCGCTCAGCCATAACAGATAGATCACTCATAACACAACAGGATGAAAAGCCAAAGTGCTCAAATCAAGACTGACAGCCTCTTCCTTTTGTAACTGAACCAGTTCTGTTTCCAGAGACATGCTGCTGTTTGATATTGACGGATGCAGAGTCAGCTGGTTTCACGCTGCTGAGGGTAGGATGGTAGCCGAGCGTTGTGTTCATTTGCTGTTTGATCTACTGGGCCGAGATTGAGACTGTCACACGTCACACGCACGCACGCACACACACACACACACACACACACACACACACACACACACACACATTGTACTACTAGTCTTTGTTCTGCTGTTCTGGTTCTATAGTCTTATAAGGATGGATGAATTAATTATATCGAGTCACTAAAGATGAAGAAGGAGGAGAAGAAGAAGATGGAGTTAACATCATTTATTGGTTGGAGAAATGCCTTGCAGTCAAACAAATGTAAAATCACTTTTTCTTCTCTGTCACCCCAAAAAACTTAGAGAGAGAGAGAGACTGTAAACATATGTTTCCCATGCCAATAAAGCCCTTTGAATTGAATTTTATTGAGAGTGAGATACAGATAGAGAGAGAGAAAGCGAGAGCGATAGAGATTCCATTCCCCCCAGTCGTGAACGATGAATTCCAATGATGCATGTGAGAAGATGTGTGATCCACCAAGGGAGAGAAATTTAACATAACATTATTTATTTCCACCAATCCAGTGAATTAGTATGATAACCAAGCGCTGAATGCATCATGCAAAGGGGAAATTACTCTTTAGAAACACGAGAAAATAAGGAAAGAATTAAACAGATTTCACTTCTCCGGAGAACAGGGTTATTTAGGATTTAGCGAAGTTCTCCGAATGGAATTTCATGATATTAGAAGGAAGAGAAAAGAGAGAGGATTTAAGGAAGAGATGGAAGGAGAGGGAGGAGAAGAGAGAGACACACAGCACCAACACACAACAGATCAGCCGACACACACTCACACGACACACACACACGACACACACCACACACACCAAAGCAACCTTGGAATATTGTTGCACCCATTTCCTGCAGTCTAATTAACAAGCGTCCTCTTGTGGCCTCATGGGTGGAATGGTTATTAATATTTTATACTTATTTTATAATACTAAAACATCTGGTTTGTTTCTACCCTACACCCTAACCCTAACGGTTTTGTTATATTTCAGTCTTATGATGATGTCTATAAAGTGTAATATTGGATGCAAACTCTAAATGTAATAACATTTACAACGCCTCTATCTGACATGGTAACAGGTTCTCTTCTTTTAAGCCCAATAACCTTGTGGTGTGAGTTGGATATCTTTTGTTTCAAAGTAGATTTGTTTTAGAGACCACCAAGAAACACTCGTGTGACCGCTGATTGTAGCCCACTGCAGTAAAAGTTATTTAAACTCCCATCCACAAATTGAATTTATTTTTATTAAAAGATACATACAACAATATGTGTTACAGAAAATAGAACACTTCAAAGTACTCAAAACAAACCTTGTTTCCGTAGTGACCTCTGGACATACAGCTTCGACCTCCACGTCTACAAAAATGACCACACACACAACACACACACACACACAACACCACACACCACACACACACACACCACACA
>NW_019944569.1:38106-48106 GCF_002910315.2 Salvelinus sp. IW2-2015 | reverse complement strand
AGTTGGCTCTTGAGGATCACCATCATCCCTCTCCACTTGACCGTATCAAAGTGTTTAAACATGGGAGGCTGGATGATCAGAGGAGGCATCTGTTGAGGTAGTGGTCCTGATATAGATAGATGATTTATCTATGTGTCTGTGGAATTGTTACAAAAGGCACCCTATTCCCTATATAGTGCACTACTTTAGACCAGGTTCCGTAGGGTTATTTATAGCCCATAGGGCTCTGGTTAAAAGTAGTGCACTATATAGGGAATAGGGTGCCATTCAAGCTTCAGACTATATGTTGTATTCAGTGATGTTATTGTGTACAGTATACATTATCAAACAGTGTTCATTCCCAGGGCCCACGTCATGAAGCAGAGAACTAGACACCTATTTAACACTACCTCTCTGTTCGTTCCCAGGGCCCAGCCCACGTCAGGAATCAGAGAACTTGACACCTATTTAACACTGCCTCCCTGTTCGTTCCCAGGGCCCAGCTCACGTCAGGAATCAGAGAACTAGACACCTATTTAACACTGACTTCCTGTTCGTTCCCAGGGCCCAGCCCACATCAGGAATCAGAGAACTAGACACCTATTTAACACTGACTTCCTGTTCGTTCCCAGGAAACACTTCCTTTCACAGGTTGATGCTCTTTTTAGACACCTGAAAGATCCGACTGGAATAAATACCTGTGAAATTGTTTTCAATGGAGTGTTTTATACACAATCTTTATACAGATATATTATTAGGTTTCCTCTGTCCCCTAATCCTAATCCTAATCTCATCTGTTAGATATTAACCTAACCACAGATAGATTCTATTATCAGATTTCTCTCTCCCTAATCCTAATCCTAATCTAATCTGTTAGATATTAACCTCACCACAGATACATTCTATTATCAGATTTCTCTCTCGCTAATCCTAATCTCATCCGTTAGATATTAACCTAACCACAGATAGATTCTATTATCAGATTTCTGTCTCCCTAATCCTAATCCTAATCTCATCCGTTAGATATTAACCTAACCACAGATACATTCTATCATCAGATTTCTCTCTCCCTAATCCTAATCCTAAAATCTAATATGTTAGATATTAACTACCACAGATAGATTCTATTATCAGATTTCTCTCTCCCTAATCCTAATCCTAATCTCATCGTTAGATATTAATCTACCACAGATAGATTCTATTATCAGATTTCTCTCCTAATCCTAATCCTAATCTCATCCGTTAGATATTAACCTAACCACAGATACATTCTACATCAGATTTCTCTCCCTAATCCTAATCCTAATCAATATGTTAGATATTAATCTTACCACAGATAGATTCTATTATCAGATTTCTCTCTCCCTAATCCTAATCCTAATCTCAATCCGTTAGATATTAATCTTACCACAGATAGATTCTATTATCAGATTTCTCTCTCCCTAATCCTAATCCTAATCCTAATCTCATCTGTTAGATATTAACCTAACCACAGATGCAGACCAGTTAGCTTGCCCTAATCCAAGATGTAACCATGCAGATACTGACCTAACCACAGATCTTGGATCAGCATTTCTCTTCCCATCCTTACCTTAACCATTATTGGTATTTCAAACAGAGTTGAACCTAGATCAGCAGGGAAGCAGATACCTAGTGGTTAGAGTGTAGAGGCGGCAGGGTAGCCTAGTGGTTAGAGTGTAGAGGCGGCAGGTAGCCTAGTGGTTAGAGTGTAAGTGGCAGATAGCCTAGTGGTTAGAGCGTAGAGGCGGCAGGTACCTAGTGGTTAGAGTGTAGAGGAGGCAGGTAGCCTAGGGTTAGAGTGTAGAGGAGGCAGCGTAGCCTAGTGGTTAGAGTGTAGAGGAGGCAGGTAGCCTAGTGGTTAGAGTGTAGAGGCGGCAGATAGCCTAGTGGTTAGAGTGTAGAGCGGCAGGTAGCCTAGTGGTTAGAGTGTAGAGGTGGGCAGATAGCCTAGTGGTTAGAGTGTAGAGGTGGCAGGTAGCCTAGTGGTTAGAGTGTAGAGAGGCAGGTAGCCTATGGTTTAGAGTGTAGAGGCGGCAGGTAGCCTAGTGGTTAGAGTGTAGAGGCGGCAGGTAGCCTAGTGGTTAGAGTGTAGGGGCGCAGGTAGCCTAGTGTTAGAGCGTAGAGGCGGCAGGTAGCCTAGTGGTTAGATGTAGCAGGGGCAGGTAGCCTAGTGGTTAGAGCGTAGAGGCGGGCAGGTAGCCTAGTGGTTAGAGCGTAGAGGTGGCAGGTAGCCTAGTGGTAAGCGTAGAGTGCAGGTAGCCTAGTTTAGAGTGTAGGGGGCAGGTAGCGTAGTGGTTAGAGTGTAGAGGCGGCAGGTAGCCTAGTGTAGTAGAGTGTAAGGCGGCAGGTAGCCTAGTGTTAGAGTGTAGGGCGCAGGTAGCCTAGTGGTTAGAGTGAGAGTGGCAGGTAGCCTAGTGGGTTAAGAGTGTAGAGGTGGCAGGTAGCCTAGTGGTTAGAGTGTAGAGGAGCAGTAGCCAGTGGTTAGAGTGTAGAGGCGGCAGGTAGCCTAGTGGTTAGAGTGTAAGGAGGGAGGTAGCCTAGTGGTTAGAGTGTAGAGCGGCAGGTAGCCTAGTGGTTAAGTGTAGAGGTGGCAGGTAGTCTAGTGGTTAGAGTGTAGGGCGCAGGTAGCCTAGTGGTTAGAGTGTAGAGGCGGCAGGTAGCCTAGTGGTTAGAGTTGAGAGGTGGCAGGTAGCCTAGTGGTTAGAGCGTAGAGGCGGCAGGTAGCCTAGTGGTTAGAGCGTAGAGGTGGCAGGTAGCCTAGTGGTTAGAGTGTAGGGGGCAGGTAGCGTAGTGGTTAGAGTGTAGAGGCGGCAGGTAGCCTAGTGATTTAGAGTGTAGAGGTGGCAGGTAGCCTAGTGGTTAGAGCGTAGAGTGGCAGGTAGCCTAGTGATTAGAGTGTAGATGCGGCAGGTAGCCTAGTGTTAGAGTGTAGAGGCGGCAGGTAGCCTAGTGGTTAGAGTGTAGAGGCGGCAAGTAGCCTAGTGGTTAGAGCGTTGGGCCAGTAACTGAAGGTTGCTAATCGAATCGCCGAGCTGACAAGGTAAATATCTTTCATTATGCCCCAAACAAGGCAACCCATTGTTCCTAGGCCGTAATTGTAAATAAGAATGTTGTTCTTAACTGACTTGCTTAGTTAAATAAAGGATAAAAAAATAAAAGCTCAGTGGTAACTAGATGTAATTTATTCATATAGCTAGTCATTTGGGATTGCCCCATTCCTGTCCCCCACTGTGTGATCAATCCTCTTCTCTTATTGGTTAATTGGCTATCAATTACTGTCTAGGAGCATTGCTTAGCAACCCGAGGTGTCTATTAGCGGTGTATCTATCAGGTCCGCAGGGGCCCACTCAGGCCCTCACCATTACACTGTGTGTGTTTATATGGGGGGTGGACGTGTGTGTGTTTATATGGGGTGTGGACGTGTGTTGTATATGGGGGTGGACGTTGTGTGTTTATATTGGGGGGTGACGTGTATGTGTGTGTGTGTGTTTATATGGGGTGGACGTGAACTGTGTGTGTTTATATGGGGGGTGACGTGTGTGTGTTTATATGGGGTGGACGTGTGTGTGGTTTATATGGGGGGTGGACGTGTGTGTGTTTATATGGGGGGTGGACGTGTGTGTGTTTATATGGGGGGTGGACGTGTGTTTGTTTATAATGGGGGGTGAGAGTGTGTGTGTGTTTTATATGGGGTGGACGTGTGTGTGTTTATATGGGGGTGGACGTGTGTGTGTGTGTTTATATGGGTGGACGTGCGTGTGCGTATGCGTGTTGGTGTGTGCGTGTGTGTTTTTGTCTGGTTGTCTGGTTGCCAGCTCAACCTTGAAGAGAAATCCAGTTTTATTATCACGATCATCCAATTAGCTTAGAGCATCTATTTGTCCTGTATAACAGACTAAACTCCTTGACTAAATAGACCACACAGTCGAGCTCTGATCACTCTGTCTCGTCCCTACTGTATTACTCATGGTGTGTGTGTGTGTGTGTCTGGCTGGCACACAGACAGGCCCAGGGATTTTGTGTTGTTGACAAGATGAGAAAGAGAATTGCATCCCAAATGGCATCCTATTGTCTAATATAGTGCACTGCTTTTGACCAGGGCCCCATTGGGACACAGACGGAGACACACTGACCTTTCCTCATTATGGTTCTGTGTCCAGGCTCCGTCAGGCTGCATGATGCCCCCCAGGCTAGAAATTCAACTGAGTCAACACATAGCTTTTCCTTCTCTCCTCGCTGCATTTAGCACAGCATCAACCACACACAGTACAGGAACACACACACACACAACGGCTGGTGTGAGCGACTGTGATGTGTGTGTGTGCTCCTGTGATGTGTGTGTGTGCTCCTGTATGTGTGTGTGTGTGTGTGTTGTGTGGTGTGTGTGTGTGTGTGTGTTGTGTGTGTGGGTGTGTGGGTTGTGTGTGTGTGTTTGGTGTGTGTGTGTGTGTGTGTGTGTGTGTGTGTGTGTGTGTGTGTGTGTGTGTGTGTGTGTGTAACGTGTTTGTTTTATAATTCTGTATTTATACGACATTCTTACCCATAACCCTTTGAGTTGCTCTGTTTTCTTTTCAGGGTTTCTATTAATGAAACACCTCACACTAATAAAATGAAACTAAACAGATTAAACACCTTATAATATGACACTAAACAGATTAAACACCTATAAAATATGACACTAAACAGATTAAACACCTTATAATACGACACTAAACAGATTAAACACCTTATAATATGACACTAAACAGATTAAACACCTTATAAAATGACACTAAACAGATTAAACACCTTATAATATGACACTAAACAGATTAAACACCTTATAATATGACACTAAACAGATTAAACACCTTATAATACGACACTAAACAGATTAAACACCTTATAATATGACACTAAACAGATTAAAACACCTTATAATATTAAACGTAACCAGGGGTCTCCAACCTTTTTTAGTATGAGAACTACTTTGAAAAAGTACAACATGTCGTGAGCTACTAATTATAATTTTTCTATCTTTCAAATAGGCCCATTCTTCAACTCTCCCCTGCAGCTCTTCCCCGGGGCCTTGTCAATAAAAATGGTTCATAGAAATGTCAAAGGAAAGGGCCCTATAAAATCTGTGATTCCCCCCCCCCCCCCCCCACAAAATTATGTTTTATCAGTTTTATTTTTCCTGGTTTTAGATTTTGTTTTTGTTTTTCACTCTCAAAATTACAAATTGTTCGTAGAGAAACAACGAAAATAGATATTCTGAGTCGATGGCTATGCTTAAATCAAATCAGAAGACCATTTTTTTTCAGGTCTGGAAGTAAACAAATATATTTATGTTTTTGGGTGTAATTCCCCTTTAATTGTGCATCTGGCCCTTTAATTGCGTGTCTAGTGTACCGTCTAATGTGCCGGTCTAGTGATGGTTCTGTACTGCTGCCGCTCTTTTCATGGCAAAGTTTGCAAATAACAAATAATAGATATAAATTATGTACTTCCTCGTGATATTCTTCTGCTTACTTTTCTGTTAATAACATTTAATTGAGAAGGTTTTGGGGAAAGTATTTCTGTCAACCCACTAGAAGGTTATCATATCTACTGTCTTCATACGGAGTGATAGAAAAAGGTGTGCACCACATAGACAGACAATATCGCTGGAAATATCGCTGGAAATTAATTGGCAGATATTGTGTTTGGTTTGGCTTTTGAAGCCAATAGAGGCTAACCAGGGGAGGGATTATGTCAAAGTTGCCTTGATAAGGTAGCAGCTGGGAACTTGTGTTGTCATATACTTGTGAGATTTGTTTAGGACTTGTTGTTCACTTTGCAGTGAAACACGTGAAACTTGCATGTACTTTCAGAATTGTTTTGGCGAGCTACTCATAGGTGATCTGGTAGCTACTCATAGGTGATCTGGTAGCTACTGGTAGCTGGCGATCGACCTGTTGGAGACCCCTGCACTAAACACATGCTGAATTCATACTTTATTGATTTCTCAGATTGTCATTGTCCTCGTCCTATTCCTCATTCTGTTCCTGGTTCTCGTCCTGTTCGTCATCCTCGTCCGGTTCCTCATCCTAGTTCTGTTCCTCATCCTGTTCCTTGTCCTGTTCCTCATCCTTGTACTGTTCTTCATCCTGTTCCTCTTCCTCTTCCTGTTCTTCGTCCTGTTCCTCATTGTGTTCCTCATCATGTTCCTCGCACTGTTCTTCTTCCTGTGCCTCGTTCTGTTCCTCGTCACCGTCCTGTTCACCTTCCTGTTCCTCGTCACCGTCCTGTTCACCTTCCTGTTCCTCTTCCTGTTCCCCATTATGTTCCTCATCCTTTTCCTGTTCCTCTTCCTTGTCCTGTCCCTCGTCATGTCTCTCTTCCTGTTCCTCGTTCTGTTCCTCGTCGTGTTCCTCATCCTCATCCTGTTCCTCGCACTGTTCCTCTTCCTGTGCCTTGTTCTGTTCCTTGTCCTCGTCCTGTTCCCCTTTCTGTTCCTCTTCCTGTTCCCCGTTCTGTTCTGTTCCTCATCCTCTTCCTGTTCCTCTTCCTTGTCCTATCCCTCATCCTGTTCCCCGTTCTGTTCCTAGTCTTTGTCCTGTTCCTTGTCCTTGCCTTTCAATTCCCCTCATCTAGGGATATCTATATTGTATTTACATTTCCGCACAATCTCATGTAAATCAACCAAATGTGAATCACCTGTGACATGTACTAACCTACCAGAATATCTTGTTACCCCTTTATATTAGTATGGGCAGTTACAGACCACAGAAACAAGGAAACAAAACAACCCTGATCTGTATCCTCTCTGCTGTTGTTCTCCAACACAAAGGGGGCCTTCCAAATGGCATCCTACTCCCTATCCAGTGCACTACTTTTGACCAGAGCCTAGGAAATGGGGTGCCATTTGGAACACATACAAAGCCTTTAGTGGTGAAATGGGCTCTGAACTGAACATTACAGATTTACAGCTTAAAGCCAAGCAGCAGCTCTCCTTGGCAAGGCCAGGAGGAGAGGAGACAGAGTGCAGATTTACAGCTTAAAGCCAAGCAGCACACCCCCCACACACACACACACAAAGGAGGGATCTTTGTGGTTCATTGAATCATCGTGTAGTTACCATGCTGACTAATACATTAGATTGTATTTGATATAGTGTTGTGTGCACTTCAGTAGGAGCGGTGGAACATAGGGTCGAAGAAAACATGAATGTCGAACCTAAGTCGTGGATGTGGGCGTTAAGCAGTTCTTAGTAGAGATAGAGTGACGCGACGTATTGTGACACGTTGGAGATTTTGCCTTATTGTAAGGCTACAGAGGAGGTCTTTAGATAACCAGGACTTCGGATTTAGCTCCTGACAGGTGCTGGTCTTTGGTTTATTTGACACCGACTCGCCCTAACCTCTGGCTGTTTGCCTTTGTTCGATTCGGAGGCCAGAGCAAGGTTCTATTGCGCATAATTACATAAGGGGTGGCGCCTTCAAGGAGGCTCGAGCGAGAAGCGTTTCAGGATTGGAAGGCTTCTAATGGGTGTGAGGAGTGAGAGATCTTAGACATCTTGGAGACGTCCAATGACAAAGTATTTGTTAGCACTCTTTGACTGAGGCGTCGTAATAATTGTTGGTATTACATGATTTGGGATGACAATCTGATTTTTTGCAGGTGCGTGTTTTGTATGATACTTAGACATGTTAGTTTGTCAGATTTTGTTCAGGAAGACAGATTCAGGGATCAGACCTGAAATTGAATGACCGTTCTTTGCATCCTTCAGAATGGGTCGATTCACGTTCTATTGCAACAACACGAATTAATCTTTGAAGCAGTGTTGTGCCTCAGGGTGTCCTCAGGTTAATAAAATACCAGCATCTTGATTATAGCTCATTTCAAATGAGACCAACAATTTGTAGAACCATGGTGTTAAGGTTTGTTTCCTTCAGCATACAGGAAATCGAGATACGTCAAGGAAGCTGGTTAGTGACTGAGTGTGCGCTTCCAAACTTAGTGGGTCGTCGTTCTATTCTGGTAACCAGGCTTGATTCAGCCTACACTGTTGGTGTCATCAGATTAACTTAAGTGGCATATTGGTGGATAATACTCAGAGGTCGTGAAAGATGACAGGGAGCACAGGATTAAGAGGTAGAAAACATTACGAACAAGGAACACATTACAAAGAAATGTAGTTTGACCTAAGAACTCAATGAGTTGAATGTCACATATAGGATGTGTAATGAGGATGGCGCATCTAGGACTGCCTGTAGTTGGAATGGATGAGCGAAATAGCTTCTGTAACCGCACAGAGGTACTCGCATGATTTGCGACGGCCTGCTGATGGTGTATCTTAGTCGTCTTTTAATTTTCTGAGTTGATGGTCTATTGTCTTCTTAGACGTGCGTAAGTTTGGAGCTAAAGGTTCTCGTCTATCCTGCGCGAGCTTTCACGTACCGCTTGCAGGCGCCTGCGCACTTGCGCTCCCAGCGTGAATTTCGTCGACTCTCACGGCTACGCACAACGACTGTAACGCGACAGGTCCACTGATGCCTCGATCCTTGTCTTGTTCGTCTTAATGTGTTAGTTTTTGATCTGTTCTGTGCTCTGCCGTCGCATGTTACTGTCAGCATCATACGTTGAACAGAGTAAGTCTATCCGCGCACGCGTGTGCGCTTCGTCTGAAGTCGTGTCCTCTTTCGCTCCAGGGTCGTTCGGTTGTGTCAATGGTAGATGCTCGCGCGGTGCCTGCGTGTGGAAGCCTGGGTAGCACACCGTACTGCATGCTGTCACTGTGTGTCTGCTCTGTGCCTCCTGGGCCCTAGCTCAGAGCAGCTCGCGCTTGCGCTTGTGTATATAGCCAGTATAGAATCCCTGCACTGTGTCCGCGTCTGTCTCTCTTCCTGCTCTGTGTCCGGCGTGTCGCCAAGGATGAGGCTGCTGCTGTGGCTGTTAAGCTTGTTAAAATCTGCAGCTCTGTCTGCTCTCCTCGGTTTGCCTTTGTGCCTGTAGGTAGGAGCTGCCTGCTTTGGCTTTAGCTGGAGTCAGATCTGGCGTCACCTCCCTGTCTTGCTCTCCTCCTGGCCTGCCCGCCAAGGAGAGCTGCTGCTTGGCTTTAAGCTGTAAATCTGCTCTTCTCCTCTCCTCCTGGCTTGCGAAGCGAGAGGCGTGCGTGCCTACTTGGCTTTAAGCTTGTAAAGTCCTGGCAGCTCTGTTCTTCCGTCTCTCCTGGTCCTGTGCCAAAGGAAGACTGACTGCTTGGCTTTAAGCTTGTACGTACAATCTGCAGCTCTGGTGCTGCTTCTTGCCTTCCGAGCTTGCAAGGGGAGAGCTGCTTGTTGTTCGGCTTTAATGTTTCGTCTGTAAATTGTCATCTCTCACTCGCATCTCTACTCTACACTGGTGCTCTTGCAAGTGAGACGCCTGCCTTGCTGTGGCTTGCAGGAGAGTCTGTTAAATCTCAACTCTGTCCTCTCTTCCTCCTTTGGCGCTCGTCTGTGTCCAAGGTGAGAGCTGCTGTTCTTGTGCTGTGAAGTTGGTAAATCTGCAAGGCTCTCTCGTCTCCTTCGTCTCCTTGGTCTTTTTCTCGCTTCACGGTGCGCGTCGGGTGCGTCTCCTTCTGTCTGCTGTTTACGTTCTCTTCTTGCAGTTTGGTCTGTCTTATTTCTCCTCCGTGTGTGTATCCACGGCTCTCCGACCCTTCCTTGTTTCCGCGGTTCTTCTGCCCGTTTTTATGCTGATCTTGTTTTTTTCATTTTACCTTGTACCGCGCCTTTTCTTTTGCCCCCCTAGCTTTTCTCGTGTCTTTTGTGAGTTCCGTCGTACGTAGCGACTTTTTACTCTGGGAGCCCTATTCACGCCTGGCTGCTCGTGCGTCCCCTGCTTTCGAGGTGTTTCCCCCTGCCCTTCACGGCATAAGTTCTCTCTGAGTTTTTGTGCTCTTGCTTTGGGCTTAATCCTTCGGCTTTGTAAGGCGTGTGTAAATGTCTGCACACTCATGTCGCTGCTCTCGGCTCTGGCCTCGCAAGGAGAGCTG
>NW_019944569.1:32847-38081 GCF_002910315.2 Salvelinus sp. IW2-2015 | reverse complement strand
CAGGAGGAGAGGAGACAGAGTGCAGATTTACAGCTTAAAGCCAAGCAGCAGCTCTCCTTGGCAAGGCCAGGAGGAGAGGAGACAGAGTGCAGATTATATGTGTCAGTGTGTGCATATGCGTGTGGGTGTGCGTGTGTGTGCGTGTGAGTGCGTCACGTGGAGCGCAGGCAGGGCCCAGGTAGAGCTCGCTGGAACACATTTAGCTCCTTCTCCTTCAGAATGAATCACGTCAACACAGCCAGGGGACTCGCTAGATGTTCCTGTGCTTTACAGTATGCTTCATCATTCCCTAGCAGTCCTATGGATTCTAATGTATAGTGACAATGCATTGATGTTTAGTCAAACTAATTGTTGTGTTTTTGTAATGTTTTCCTACCTCTTATTGTGCTTGTCTCCGACGTTTGAGTTTTCAAAGCCGGTGTTTAGAGAACCACAGTGGCACCACTGAGAGCTTTTGACTTGATTTATCAAACATTCCAGGTAATATATTTTGTCATGAAATGGTTCAGTGCTGTTTTTCAGCAGCAACACTCTTCATCTATTTTTGTTCAAAACGAATCATTCTGAAGAGCAAAACCTTGGCAAGTTTATTATCTGATGTTTTGTGACAATATGTAACCCACCGCATCGATTTGATCTTATGTATCAAAATTTGAGAGCTAGAGAGCTCTTCTTTGTCTACACCCAGTCAGCATCGTTCACACCCTCTTAAGCCTTAGCCCCGCCCACCTCTTGAAGGCTCCACATGAGAGGCCATGTGCTAAACAGAGTGAGTAGCAGCTGTAAACGAATAAAGATGTCAGGACTAAAAGTGGTAAAAGGTGTAGCCTACAATAAGGAAAATCTCCAGGTAAAAATACCCTACTCTGATCCTCTGCCTGGATCCTAATCTGACTTTGGTGCAGGTCATGTTGTTCTTCACATTACCGTCTCTGGTAAACACACACACTATATCAAATACAATCGTAATGTATTAGTCACATATACACATGTTCATGAAATACAATAGATGGCTGTAATCACCCCCAGCCACATCTAGCTAAGTGGATAGGTCATGTAATCATCTGGTGAAGTGGAGTCTTTTGTTTTAGACATGTAGCTAGCTAGCTAAACAATGAACCGGCATAGTCCCAACTCATACTACTACCAATACAAACATTGTCAGAGCTGTAGTATGAATCTGCAGGTAGCTAAAGCTAATCAACTAAGTTCCATATTAGCTAGGTAACATTTGGCTATCACTAGCAATGCAAATGGATTTCTGATTCAAATGATATTACTACACAGATCATACACATAACTTTAGCTAGCAAACCAGCAAGTTAACGTTCTCTAGTTAGCTAACAGTACGCTTTAACTTACAATTAAAACAACTTTCTGACGCAATTAGAAACGTATAATATCTAAAGATGTAGCTAGACTCTTACCCGTATACATGGCTGAACGTTTTACGGCAGACTGGAACCATTTAACTCTGTTATGTTTGTAGCTACGTCTTGTTGTGTCAAGACACTCTGGTTCACACTGACCGTGGCGTGTGGAGAAAGGAGCCCATCACTTTTTCCAATTGATCTGTCGATGGCGCCTGCTACATTCAGGGCATCAATGTTGTTGAGTAAAGTCAGTGTGTCGGACAGCTGTGTTATAGGTTCATATGTCTGGTTGAGACTGAGAGACTATCAGAGAGGTATTTTAAAATGAGATATCAGGTCGAAGGCTGAAAGACATTTAGAGAGGTATTTTAGGTTGAGATGTCAGGTTGAGACTGAGAGACTATCAGATAAGTATTTTAGTGAAACTGAGAGACTATTGTGGTGGAGTCCAAGTCAAACCAAGATTCTTTATTTCTGAGCTCAGAGAGAATAACAGAGTTACACAGCACAGKGTAGACAGTCTGAATTCCCAAGCACATTTCTTTATAGTTCCTGTTCTAGGACATGATCTCAGTTCCCTTTTAATCTAGACATGGACACAAGAGCAAGGTGTTTAAAAAAWATATTATTATTTCACCTTTAGTTAACCAGGTAGGCCGTTTTATTTACAACTGCGACCTGGCCAAGATAAAGCAAAACAGTGYGACACAAACAACACAGAGTTACACATGGAATAAACAAACATACAGTCAATAACACAATAGAAAAATCTATATACAGKGTGTGCAAATGTAGTACGATTAGGGAGGTAAGGCAATAAATAGGCCATAGTGGCGAAATAATTACAATTTAGCAATTAAACACTGACCAGTGAGCTGAGATAAGGCAGGGCTTTACCTAACAAAGACTTATAGATGACCTGGTGCCAGTGGGTTTGGCGACGAATATTTAGTGAAGGCCAGCCAACGAGAGCATACAGGTCGCAGTGGTGGGTAGTATATGGGCTTTGGTTACAAAACGGATGGCACTGTGATAGACTACATACAATTTGCTGAGTAGAGTGTTGGAGGCTATTTTGTAAATTACATCGCCGAAGTCAAGGATCGAGGGTATGTTTGTCAGCATGGGTGAAGGAGGCTTTGTTGCGAAATAGGAAGCCGATTCTAGATTTAATTTTGGATTGGAGATGCTTAATGTGAGTCTGGAAGGAGAGTTTATGTTTAACCAGACACCTAGGTATTTATAGTTGTCCACATATTCTAAGTCAGAACTGTCCAGAGTAGTGATGCTGG
This sequence comes from Salvelinus sp. IW2-2015, assembly GCF_002910315.2. Classification (NCBI taxonomy): domain Eukaryota; kingdom Metazoa; phylum Chordata; class Actinopteri; order Salmoniformes; family Salmonidae; genus Salvelinus; species Salvelinus sp. IW2-2015. Next base: position 35,416 of record NW_019944569.1, on the reverse strand, counting down.
ACGGGCGGGCAGGTGCAGGCAACGATCGGTTGAAGAGCATGCATTTAGTTTTACTTGCATTTAAGAGCAGTTGGAGGCCACGGAAGGAGAGTTGTATGGCGTTGAAGCTCGTCTGGATCAAAAATATATAATTTCCGGTTGTTTTTTCTTTGGATTTTCTCCTACCATATCTATTGTGTTATATTCTCCTACATTATTTAAACATTTCTACAAACATCAAAGTGTCTTCTTTCCAATGGTACCAATTATATTGGGGGATAGACATTGGTCTTATAAACAGTATGGGGATAGACATTGGTCTTATAAACAGTATGGGGGGATAGACATTGGTCTTATAAACAGTATGGGGGGATAGACATTGGTCTTATAAACAGTGCTAGATGGGTTTTGTCGCCCAATTCAAGATATTTACAAGAATGCTGATGAAGATCGGACAACGGCGCGGCGGTGAAACTTGATGTGTTCATTGCTTGGCAATTGTTTCCCCACGAACTGATTTATAAGACAAGTGCTAGTCGCCCCCACTGATTTATAGAGACAATGTCTAGTCCCCCCATACTGTTATAAGACCAACTGTCTATCCCCCCAGACTGTTTATAAGACCAATGTCTATCCCCCACTACTGTTTATAAGACCAAATGTCTATCCCCCCATACTGGTTTTACTAAGACCAATGTTATGTAAGTCTATCCCCCCACTGTTTATAAGACCAATGTCTTATCCCCCGACTGTTTATAAGACCGAATGTCTATCCCCCCAACTGTTTATAAGACCAATGTCTATCCCCCCATACTGTTTATAAGACCAATGTCTATCCCCCCATACTGTTAGTAAGACCAATGTCTATGCCCCCCAACTGTTTATCAAGACACCAGTGGTCTATCCCCCCATACTGTTTATAAGACCAATGTCTATCCCCCATACTGTGATAAACCGAATGGTCCTATCCCCCATACTGTTTATGAGACCAATGTCTATCCCCCCGCCATACGTTTATAAGACCAATGTCTATCCCCCACTGTTTTATAGACGCAATGTCTATCCCCCATAATGTTTATAAGCCAATGTCTATCCCCCCAATACTGTTTATAAGACCATGTCTATCCCCCCATACTGTTTATATAGACCAATGTCTATCCCCCATGTTTATAAGACCAATGTCTATCCCCCCATCGCTGTTATAAGACCAATGTCTCATCCCCCGATACTGTTTTATAAGACCCAATGTCTATCCCCCCATACTGTTTATAAGACCAAGTGTCTATCCCCCCATACTGTTTATAAGACCAATGTCTATCCCCCCATAGTTTATAAGACCAATGTCTATCCCCCCATACTGTTTTATAAGACCATGTCTATCCCCCATACTGTTTATAAGACCAATGTCTATCCCCCCATACTGTTTATAAGACCAATGTCTATCCCCCCATACTGTTTATAAGACCAATGGCTATCCCCCCATACTGTTTATAAGACCAATGGCTATCCCCCATACTGTTTATAAGACCAATGTCTATCCCCCCATACTGTTTATAAGACCAATGTCTGATAGCTCGATACCTGTTTATAAGACAATGTCTATCCCCAATATAATGTGTACCATTGGAAAGAAGACACTTTGATGGTTTGTAGAAATGTTTAAATATATGTAGGAGAATATAACACAAATAGATATGGTGTAGGAGAGAAACTCCAAAGAAAAAAACAACCGGAAATTATATATATTTTTGATCCAGACGGAGCTTCAACGCCATACAACTCTCCTTCCGTGGCCTCCAAACTGCTCTTAAATGCCAAGTAAAACTAAAATGCATGCTCTTCAATCCGATCGTTGCCTGCAACCTGCCCGCCGTCAGCATCACTACTCTGGCAGTTCTGACTTAGAATATGTGGACAACTATAAATACCTAGGTGTCTGGTTAAACATAAACTCTCCTTCCAGACTCACATTAAGCATCTCCATCCCAAAATTAAATCTAGATCGGCTTCCTTATTGTCGCAACAAAGCCTCCTTCACCCATGCTGACAAACAATCCTCCGATCCTGTGACTTCGGCGATGTAATTTACAAAAATAGCCTCCAACACTTACTCAGCAAATTGTATGTAGTCTATCACAGTGCCATCCGTTTTGTAACCAAAGCCCATATACTACCCACCATCTGCGGACCTGTATGCTCTCGTTGGCTGGCCTTCACTAAAATATTCGTCGCCAAACCCACTGGCACCAGCGTCATCTATAAGTCTTTGTTAGGTAAAGCCCTGCCTTATCTCAGCTCACTGGTCAGTGTTTAATTGCTAAATTGTAATTATTTCGCCACTATGGCCTATTTATGCCTACCTCCCTAATCGTACTACATTTGCCACACCTGTATATAGATTTTTCTATTGTGTGTTATTGACTGTATGTTTGTTTATTCCATGTGTAATCTGTGTTGTTTGTGTCACACTGTTTTTGCTTTATCTTGGCCAGGTCGCAGTTGTAAATAAAACGGCCTACCTGGTTAACTAAAGGTGAAATAATAATATTTTTTTTAACACCTTGCATCTCTCTGAACAACAACGAACGGA
>NW_019944569.1:19549-28569 GCF_002910315.2 Salvelinus sp. IW2-2015 | reverse complement strand
TAGAACAATGAGCTCTACCTCTCATATACATCAAAACCTGTGGGACGACGTTAACCCATGGGAGAGAAGTCTCCTACAACATCCTAAGCCTTTGCTCAGCCATTAACTTTGCATCGTCTTATTTTTCACGGTCTGATTGGTGCGTTCTACCGCATCCCTACTGGCCGGATGATATGACCAGTGAGTGCGCAGGTCAATACATAGACACTCGGATTAAACTCTTAATTACATTATTTACTAAATGTGAGCCATTGTCGCTTGAGAGTTTTGTCAGACTCCCCCACCTGCGAACAATTTCTCTCATTAGTGCCTGAGCTACTGTAGATGATGATGCATGCCTGCATTGGAAAACATTCTATCTGTTTAGAAAAAACAAGTCCACTCTTACCAGACAATACTTGTACCCCTGACAGGGAGAGAGTTCATTAAAATCCCTCATCAAGTGACTAAATAACATCAGAGGTGTGGGGTGAGCTGATATAGGAGTGCAACTCTTCCAACATCATGGGCTGCACAAATAGAACATTGTTTACAAAAAATGTCTGCTAAACATGTCTATTAACATATATACACCCCCCCCCCCCCATTTTGACACATGGTCCAAACCATGTGACACTTTTGCAAAGTAGGGAAATTCCACTGGAGGGAGTACAGGGTGGACCGGCGGGCCGTTCCAGACGCCATCAGAGGGGGTCACGCCGACGTTTTCTTTTCCAATGCGTCAGCCCCCTGTCGTAGCAGAGAGACGTCATTTAAAGGAAACAGAGGTGACAGGGTCAATGCATGACATCACAAGGAGATGACATCACAAGGAGATGACATCACAAGGAGAGGGGAGGAAGGGGAGTCCGCAAAAGCATTTCCTAGGGAAACAGGATCAATGGGTTTAGTATGAGCTGCACATTTTACAAATTGCGCCTGTTTGGTGTGCAGGAGTACTGCATCAAGCAGTTCTTTAACCATGTTATGGTGTGCTATTGGTTTACCAGTTGGAGGTGAGGAAACCACAATGTTGCCACAGGGTTACATAAAATGTGACAAACACCAAAAGCGTACTGAGAGTCCGTATACATTGTGAGGGACTTTCCCTATCCCAACACACAGGCACGTGTGAAATGCAAACAGCTCAACTGCCTGTGCAGAGAAATGGAAGAGCAGTCTGGCTGCCTCCTCAATACTGTGGGGCTGTAAACTGTTCTGTGGGGCTGTAAACTGTTCTGTGGGGCTGTAAACTGTTCTGTGGGGCTGTAAACTGTTCTGTGGGGCTGTAAACTGTCTCCTTGTGTTGGCCGGAAGTACACGGTTCGCATGGTTCAACAAAACAGTACATTGTATCTCACCAGGTAACCAGTGTTGACATTTTAAGTTAACACCATTCTGCCAATTGTAGCACCACCGTGCAGGACCGGTGGTGAGATGTGCTGTCCTTCGCCCTGTGCAATACAGCGTTCGAAGCGCCAGAATGACGGCCCACGTTGAACGTTAAGGCCGCCCATAGCTACAATGCCAACATGGCCAACACTGCCCCGTCCGTCACTGCCGGCCACAGGCATAGGCCAAGGGCAGCAAAGTGCCCACGCTCAAATGGTATCGAAACGTTTTAGAGTAGCAACACCCAACAGAGTCTCAACTTGCCCACCCCATCAGTTTGTGTCCAGTAGTTTGATGACCACAACCCAGTCTTTTTTCTGTCGACTAACGACACAATGGAAAATGTTTCGAAGTGATTCACGGAACCCCAAAAAACACGGCGGCAACAAGATTTGCCTGTTTCAAGCCGAAAATAGAGCTTCTCATCATCTTTAGTCCACTCCAATGCAATCCCTGATGGGCCATGGCCCGTTCAAATGACATGAGACTCAACGGCTTGGCACAATTTCAGCGTAATCAACTTACACCAACCACTCTACAATCACCACCAGCCATTCCCCAAACAGCTGGACAATGTCTTCTCCTTGCTGCATCGTTTCAGGAACTCCTGTAAAATAAGCCCTTTAAAACCCCTGCTCTGTAGGCCACAAACCTCTTCCCCCGCCTGGTGTTAATCTCCATTACCCAAACATTTCACTGTCTGTTGGACACATTGTACACAGAGTTTTCCAGAGGCCCTTGCGGCCCATTGTCAGCTAGAAAATGTAGGCAGTGCCAACAGTATTAACATTTCCACATTGATCTTCTCTGTCAGGGGAGCAAAGAAGGAGATCGTCAATGTATTTAACAAGAGTGCATCCTTTGGGGTGGGGGGGGGGGGCACAAATGACAGCAAGTTGACGCTCAATTCATCCGCAAAAGTTGCGGGGCTCTCAACGTAACCTTGATGCAGAGCCGCCCACTGATAGCGCTGTCTTTGAAAAGAAAACCTCCATCCAGTAACTGAGAATCTGGGTGCACAGGAATGCTATAAAAAAAAAAAAACGCATTAGCGAAATCAACAACTGTAAAACCAATTTTGAATCTGGCAGAAGAAAGGATGTCACGTTCGTCATAATGATTGGACCAAGATGCAGCGTGGTATGTTTCCATCCCTTTTATTAGGAAGAGAAAACTCAAAGAACAAAAACAATAAAGCGAACAAACGAAACGTGARGCTCAGAGTAGTGATCACAGGCAACTATACATAGACAAGATCCCACAAAACACAATGGGGAAATGGCTGCCTAAATATGATCCCCAATCAGAGACAACGATAAACAGCTGCCTCTGATTGGGAACCATACCTGGCCAACATAGAAATATAATTCACCTAGATGATCCACCCTTTATCACACCCCGACCTAACCAACATAGAGAATAAAAAGCTCTCTATGGTCAGGGCGTGACAGATAGTGACTATCATTAACCACTCTGAGATCTTGTACCATTCTCCATTCACCAGATGCTTTTCTAACAGGTAAAAGTGTCGTGTTGCAAGGTGATGACGTACAGGTGACAACAGCTCCAGACCTCAGCAGAGAGGTCAGGATTTTGACAATGCCTGCCTCTGTCTCCTTACGCAAGGGGTTCTGTTCTGTGTGGTGTCGACATGGCCTTTAGGGTGGCGTTGCTCCTCTCCTTTTCCCTATCTCATATTTATCCTTTGCCCTTAAACAGTCCGGAACCTGAGATAACAGTGCGATGTCAAGGGCGGGCTGGTTAGGTGCAAGGGAAACMSGAACTTCATTATCCCCTCTGTGCRCGGCGTGGGCGCTGTTMACATACGTTCTGTGAGCCCCAACCACAGAGGAGAATTCTCTCCCGTCTGGCTGAGCTTCCTAGTCTGTTGCCAACCTCGTGCCCCTCACCCATGTACCACATTCTTCCCATTATGGTATCCTCTATCTTGGAGATAGAGATACGAGGAAGTGATTGGGGCACAGAGAAAAACTGTTGCTGTTCAATGGTTAAGTTCACATTAGTTTCCACATCCAAAATTCCTTCATACACATAACCTATTGCCAACTCTTCTTATTCTGTCTCACAATGCCACAGTGATTTGAACAAATAGTCTCTTCGACCATGACTACATTTGGCAGTGCAGTGCAGTGTAGATGGTTTGGTTTAGTTTGGTCTGGGTCGAGCAAATGCTTTCAGTGGGTCAAAGGGGTCAGAGAAAACCATGAATACCAATCGGGGCCTGGTACTTCCAGCGCGGGTATAGATACCGATGCTTGAAGTGGTTACTACCAGGCCCTCCTCACTGCAACAAATGTTCATTCCCTAATTTAAACAATAGATCTCTTCCCATTCATTTTTTAGGATAGTTCTCTAACGTTGGAATGCCAGATGCCCCAACGGTCTTCAATACATCTATTGATAACGGAACCTTCAACTTGTTACATTTAGATCAAATAGAGATGGTTGCCCCTGAATCGACCAGGAAATAAATATTCACACCGCCCACACACACATCCATATTAGGGGAATGTGCTCTGTTAGAAGATAAAACTGGGTACTCACCAAAGTGGCATTGTTGGCTGTCTTTTCCTTCTTCCTCCTCCTCATCCTATCTCCAGTTTCCCCCTCTACCCTGCGGGTTAAACTCTGTCACGTGTGGTGGTGGTTGTGGATAGTAGGTATCACTGTCCTCAGCTTCATCATAGCCACCCACAGCACCCCTGTTCTGAGAGCAATTTCTCAGAAAAGTTTATTTATTATTTATTTTATGTTTAATTTCTTGAAATGTGTCCAGACAGTTAAAACACTTCCATGGTTCCCCTCTAACTCCTCCTCCTCCTCTTCCTCTGTCTCCCGAGTTCCCTCTTTTCCCTTCCTCATAAAACATAATCTGGGCACTTGACAGTTTCTTCTGTTGTTTTCTCACTTCCTGTAACTTGTGTACAGGATGTGGCCAGCCCAGACTATAGTCAAGGATGAGAACAATGGAGGTCCATCATTGTCCCGGCTTCATGAGAGGGGGGGGGGGGGTGTGATCCTTCAGGCAGGTCCATTCAGGGCTAGGGTGGTGCGATGGATGATGTGACGGTGGGGAGCGTAGGAGTGGTGCATGGATTGATGTTGAAGTGGGGGAGCGATAGCGGTGGTGCATCGATGTTGAGGTTGCGGGGACTAGGCGTGGTGTGATATGTTGATTGGGGGAGCGAGACGTGTGTATGATGTGAAGGTGGGGGAGCATAAGATAGGGTGGCATGGATAATGTTGAGGGGCGGGAGCACATAGGGTGGTGGATGCAGGTTTGAGGTGGGGGAGTGTAGACGTTGGTGGATGGTGTAGGTGGGGAGCGTAGGGTGGTGGATGATGTTGAGGTGGGGGAGCATAGGGTGGTGGAATGATGTTGAAGGGGGGAGCGACTAGGGTGGTGGATGACTAGATTGAGTGAGCGTAGCAGTGGTGAATCAGATAGTATGAGGTGAGCGAGGTAATAGGGTGGCGAGTTGATGTTGAGGTAAGGGCGAGCGTAGCTGTGCGTTGGATGATGTTGAGTGGGAGCGCGTAGCGGTGGTTGTATGAGTTGAGTGCGAGGCAGCGATAGAGGTGGTGGAATATGTTAATGTGGAGGAGCGTAGGTGGTGAGATGATGTTGAGTGGCCCAGGAGCGCTAGGTGGTGGATGAAGTTGCAGGCGGAGAGCGTAGCCGGTGGTGATATGTTGAGTAGGGAGCGTGGAGCAGTGTGATAAGTTTGAGTCCGAACGAAGCGCTAAAGCGGTGTGATGATTTGAGGTAGCGGGAGCATAGGGTGGTGGATTGATGTTGAAGTGGGAGCGTTAGCGTGCGTGCATGATGTTGAGGTGGAGGAGCGTAGAGTGCTGATGCCATGTTGAAAGGTGAGTAGCGTAGGTGTTAGGATGATGTTGAGGTAGGGGAGCGTAGACGTGGTGGATGATGTTGAAGGTGGAGGAGCGTAGGTGGCGTGGATGATGTGAGGTTGGAGGAGCGCTAGCGGTGGTGGATGATGTTGACGTCTGCGGGGAGCGGCTTAGCGGTGGTGGGATGATTTGAGGTGGAGGAGCGTAGGTGGTCGGATGATGTGAAGGGGTGCAGGAGCGTAGGGTGGTGGATGATGTTGAGGTGGGGGAGCGTTAGCGGTGGTGGATGGATATGTTGAGCGTGCGAGATGTAGAGGTGGATGGACTATGTTGAGTGGGGAGCTGTAGCACCTGGTGGATGATGTTGACAGGTGCGGGACGCATGTAGGTGTGAGGATGATGTTGAGTGCGGAAGTGTAGCCGTGGTGGATGAGTTGAGGTGGGGAGGCTAGGGTGGATGCGATATGGTCGAGGGGGGAGCGTAGGCGTGGCATGATTGATGTTGAAGGCTGGGGGAGTGTAGGGTGGTGGAATGAGTGTTGACGGTGGGGAGCGTAGGTGTGGATGATGTTAAGTGGGCGAGCGTAAGGATGGATGATTGATGTTGAGGGGGCTTAGGTGCATGGATGATGTTGAGGTGGGCCGAGTGCCGATAGGTGGTGGATGAATGTTGGCGCCGGGGAGGTAGGTCGAGTGGATGAATGTTGAGGTGTGGAGAGCCTAGGCGTGAGTGGCCATGGATGATGAGTGGGGCGAGCTATAGATCTGGTGGATGGTGTGAAGGTGCGGAGCGTAAGGTGTGGCATGGATGATGATGCTGGCGGCGAGCGTAAGGGTGGTGGAATGATTTTGAGGTGGCGGAGCGTTAAGGATGGTGGATGATGTTCAGATCTTCATCTGACCCCTTCTGGTAGCATAGTGGATGTGTTGGGGTATTCAATCGTGACCTCTGGTAGGCATATGGGATGGTGAGTGAGGTCTGCATCGTGACCTCTAAGTAGCATGAAGTGGATGTTTTGAGTCTACTCATCGTGACCTCTTGGGCGTAGCATAGTGCCGATGGTGTTGACAGGTCTTCATCGTTACCTCTACGGTAGCGGTCGCGGTGGATGGTGTGAGGTCTTCATCGTACCTCTCGGAGCATAGTGGATTATGTGTGGTTGCAGCTCTTCATCGACCCTCGAGGTAACATATGGCATGGTGTTTGAGGTCTTCATATCGTGACCTCTCAGTGCGCATTAGTGGATGGTTTGAGCGTCTTCATCGTTACTCTGCCGTAGCCATCAGTGGATTGTGTTGAGTCTTCATCGTGCACCCTTCTAGCGTGATAGTGGAATGGTGTTGAGGTCTTCATCGTGACAGTCTGTCAGCTTGCCGCCTGGATGGTGTTGAGTCTTCATGTGACCTCTAGGTAGCATAGTGGATGGTGTTAGAAAGGCTACTCATCGTGACCGTCTCGTAGCAGAGTGATGGTTGTTGATGGTCTTCATCGTGACCTGCTAGGTAGCATAGTGGATTTTAGCGTCTTCATCTGACCTCGGTAGCATAAGTGGATGTCGTTGAGGTCCTCATCGGTGACCTCTACCGGTAGCATATGGATGGTTTGAGAGCTTCATCGTGACCTCTAGTAGCATACGTGATCGGTGTTGCAGGTCTCATCGTGGACCTCTGGTACATAGTGGCATGGTTGAAGCGTCTTCATCGTGACCTTCTGTAGCATATGGATTGGTGTTGAGAGTCTTTCATCTACTCTGGTTAGACATATGGATGGTGCTTGAGGTCTTCATCTGACCTCTTCGTAGCATAGTGGAGGGTTGCCAGCTTCTGACCTGGTGATTATTGAGTGTAGCTATTCATCTGACCTCTCGTAGCCATAGTGGATGGTGTTGAGGTCTTCCATCGGTACCTCGTGCGTAGACATAGTGGATCGTGTTGACGGTCTTCATCGATGACCTCTGGTCAGCATAGTGGGATGGTGTTGACGTCTTCATCGTGGACCTTCTGGTACATAGTGATGGTGTTGACGTCTTCAATCGTGACCTCTGCGTAGCACGTAAGTGGAATGTCGTTGAGGTCTTCATCATGACCCTCTCGATAAGCCATTATTGAATGGCTGTTGAGTCTTCATTTTTTCCCCGATGACCTCTAGCGTAGAACCATCATGTGAGAGATGTTGGAGGTCTTCATCGTGAACCTCTGGGTAGCATATTGGATGGTGCTTGAGTCTTCATCGTGACCTCTGCGTAGCATGACAGTGGATGTGTTGATGTCTTCACATCGCTGACCTCTGTAGCATAGTGGATGTGTTGAGTCTTCATCGTGACCTCTGGTAGCATAGTGGATGTGTTGAGGTCTTCATCTGACCTCTCGGTAGCATAGTGATGGTGTTGAGGTCTCATCCTGACCTCTCGGTAGCATAGTGATGGTGTTGAGTCTCATCGTACCTTCTGGTAGCATAATGGATGGTGTGAGCGTCTTCATCGTGACCTCTGGTAGCATAGTGGATGATGTTGACGGTTTCTTCATCGTGACCTTCTGGTAGCATAGGATGGTGTTAGGTCTTCATCGTGACCTCGTCAGCATAGTGGATTGGTGTTGAGTTGGTCCTTCATTGTGACCTCTCATGTAGCATAGTGGATTGGTGTTGCAGTCTTCATCGTGACCTCTGGTCAGCATAGTGGATGGATTTGAGTCTTCATCGTGACCGTCTGGTAGCATAGTGGATGGTGTGACGTCTTCATCGTGACCTCTGGTAGCAATAGTGGATGATGTTGAGGTCTTCATCGTGACCTCTGGAAGCATAGTGGATGGTGTTGAGGTCTTCATCGTGACCTCTGGTAGCATAGTGAGATGGTGTTATCGATCTCTCATCGTGACCTCTGGTAGCATAGTGGATGGTTGAGGTCTTCATCGGGACCTCTGGTCTAGCATTAGTGGATGGTGTTGAGGTCTTCATCGTGACCTCTGGTAGCATAGTGGATGGTGTTGAGGTCTTCATCTTGACCTCCTCGGTAGCGTTAGTGGATCGTGTTGAGTCTTCATCGTACCTCTGGTAGCATAGTGATGATGTTGAGGTCTCATCGTACTCTGGTAGTAGTGATGTGTTGAGGTTTCATCGTGACCTCTGGTTAGCATACGTGATGGTGTTGAGGTCCTTCATCGTGACCTCTCGGTAGCGATGGTGGATCGTGTTGAGGTCTTCATCGCTGACCTCTGTCATAGTGGATGGTGTTGAGTCTTCATCGTGACCTCTCGGTAGCATAGTGATGGTGTTGAGTCTTCATCGTGACCTCTGGGAGCGACGTGGGCATGGTGTTGAGGTCTTCATCGTGACCTCTTCTGGTAGCATAGTGGATGGTGTTGAGTTCTTCATCGTACCTCTGTAGCAGGTGGTGGATGTGTTGAGTCTTCATCGTGACCTCTGGTGCATGTGTGGATGTGTTGAGGTCTTCATCGTGACCTCTGGTAGCATAGTGGATGGTGTTGACGTACTTCATCGTAACCTGCCTGTAGAGCATAGTGGATGTGTGAGTTCTTCATCGTGACCTCTCGGTAGGTTGATGGTGCTTGAATCTTCATCTGAACCTCTGTAGCCATAGTGGATGTGTTGAGTCTTCATCGTGACCTCTGTAGCGTAGTGGCATGGTACGTTGAGGTCTTCATCGTGACCTCTGGTAGCATAGTGGATGGTGTTGCAGTCTTCATCGTGACCTCTGGTAGCATAGTGGATGGTGTTGGTTCTCATCGTTACTCTGGTAAAGATCTCTCTTTTTTTT
>NW_019944569.1:16651-19524 GCF_002910315.2 Salvelinus sp. IW2-2015 | reverse complement strand
GCGTGACCTCTTGGCGTAGCATAGTGCGATTGTTGAGGTCTTCATCGCTGACCTCTGTAGCGCTAGTGGATTGGTGAGGTCTTCATCGTGACCTCTGGTAGCATAGTGGATGGTGTTGAGGTCTCATCTGACCTCTGAGCATATGGATGGTGTTGAGGTCTCATCGTGACCTCTTGGTAGCATAGTGGATGGTGTTGAGGTCTTCATCGTGACCTCTGGTAGCCATAGTGGATGGTGTTGAGTCTTCATCGTGACCTCTTAGCATAGTGGATGGTGTTTGAGCGTCTTCATCGTGACCTTCTGGTAGCCATAGTGATGTGTTGAGGTCTTCATCTGTGACCTCTGGTAGCATAGTGGATGGTGTTGAGGTTCTTCATTCTGACCTTCTGGTAGCCATAGTGGATGGTGTTGAGGTCTTCCATCGTGGACTCTGTAGGTAGCATAGTGGATGCGTGTTGCAGGTCGTTTTCATCGTGACCTCTGGTAGCATAGTGGATGGTGTTGAGTCTTCATCGTGACCTCTGGAGCATAGTGGATCGGTGTGAGTCTTCATCGTGACCTCTGGTTAGCTAGTGGATGGTTTGAGGTCTTCAACGTGACCTCTTGGTAGCATTTAGTGGATTGGATGTTTGAGGTCTTCATCGTGACCTCTTGGTAGCATAGTGGATTGGTTGTTTATGAGGTATTCATCGTGACCTCTGGTAGCATAGTGGATTTGGTGTTGAGGTCTTCATCGTGACCTCTGGTTAGCATTAGTGGATGTGTTGAGGTCTTCATCGTGACCTCTTGGTAGCATAGTTGGATGGTTTGAGGTCTTCATCTTGACCTCGGAGCAGTAGTGGAGGTCCTGTTGATGGTTCTTCATCGTGACCTCTGGTTAGCATAGTGGATGGTGTTGAGGTCCTTCATCGTGACCTCTGGTAGTGTGGTGGATGGATGTTTGAGGTCTTCATCGTGGACCTCTGGTAGCATAGTGGATGGTGTTGAGTCTTCATCGTGACCTCTCGGTAGCATAGTGGATGGTGTTGAGTTCTTCATCATGACCTTCTGGTAGCTTGTGGTGGATGGTGTTGAGTCTTCATCGTGACCTCTCGTAGCATTAGTGGATGGTTGTTGAGGTCTTCATCATGAACCTCTAGGTAGCGTATGGATGGTGTTGAGGTCTTCAACGGACCTCTTGGTAGCATAGTGGATGGTGTTTGAGTTCTTCATCGTGACCTCTGGTAGCATAAGTGGTGGTTTGAGTTCTTCATCGGACCTCTGGTAGCATAGTGGGATTTGTGGTTGATTGGTCTTCATCGTGACCCATCTGTCATAGGTGGATGGTTGTTGACGGTATTCATACGATTGACCTCTGGTAGCGTAGTGGATGGTGTTGAGTCTTCATCGTGACCTCTGGTAGCGTGTGGATGGTGTTGAGGTCTTCATCGTGACCTTCGGTAGCATAGTGGATGGTTGTTGAGGTCTTCATCGTGACCTCTGGTAGCATAAGTGATGGTGTTGAGTCCTCATCGTGACCTCTGGTAGCATAGTGGATGGTGTTGAGGTCTTCATCGTGACCTCTGGTATGCATAGTGGTGGTGTTGAGTCTTCATCGTACCTCTGTAGCATAGTGGATGGTGTGACACAGTTCATCTCGTCCCGTCAAGTCTTCATCTGACTCTCCACCCTTTCTCTTCTCCTTTCACTTCCCATTTTCTTAAAAATTATTTCCCAGCGTATATTATTTGTCTTGCCTCTACCTTAATTCTCGAACAGTTCTCTGTCTATTTTCAATTTATAAAGCGCCATTTTTTGGGGGGGAAAAATCTCTCATCTGTGTTAAGCGGTACACGTCCCCGGCAACACTTCGCACCCCATTGCTTACCCGTCCACCTTCAACGGCGCCTGTGTACGCCTGTGTGGCTGGAGGATGAAGCCATCGTGACTACCTATCTCACAATCCACACCACACACACACACCACCACACACACACACACACACACACACACACACACCACACCACCACACACCACACACACACACACACACACACACACACACACACACACACACACACACACACACACACAAAAAGAGTAGTGATCAGTTCCTACAACCTAAACAATGTAATTGCATGGCTGCTAAAATGTTGCCTAATTTGTCGTTTAACCACTGGAGAGCTAGTCCAAATTGTTGTCTTACCTGCATAAAAAGGTAACACCATTTTACTACGATACTTAGTTTCAACTGCATGAGAAACAGTTCTTCCGGTCCGCTGGTTAATGAGTTTATCTCTAACCTGCTATTGTCGTCTAACATGACGTCCTAACCGGTCCACCCAGATCGCACTGTGAGGGAGAGCAGGCGRGTCTCTCCGTTCCCTCATTTGACGAGGATGGAATTTCCCCTAGACTCACAGCGCAGTGAGCCTCTGCCGTCAGTTGACCCTCGGAGCTGCAGGAGCCGCTGGTCAACGATACGTSAGTCCCGTCTGGGGTTGATATATAAAACTGAGGATCTGCTGGAGTCCAAGTCAAACCAAGATTCTTTATTTCTGAGCTCAGAGAGAATAACAGAGTTACACAGAGTAGTGTAGACAGTCTGAATTCCCAAGCACAGTGTGATAAGCACACATGTTTTTAATTTCWATTTAATTATTTAACCTTTATTAGGCAAGTCGGTTAAAAACAAATTCTTRTTTACAATGATATCTTTATAGTTCCTGTGTCACTCATCCGCACATCTATCACTCCAGTGTTCATTTGCTAAATTGTAATTAWTTCACCACTATTAGCCTATTTATTGCCTTACCTCCTTACTTATTTGCACACACTGTATACAGATTTTTCTATTGTGTTATTGACTGTATGTTTGTTTTATTCCATGTGTA
>NW_019944569.1:8256-14740 GCF_002910315.2 Salvelinus sp. IW2-2015 | reverse complement strand
TCTCTTGTTGCTTTGTGTCGAACTGCTTTGCTTTATCTTGGCCAGGTCGCAGTTGTAAATGAGAACTTGTTTCAACTGGCCTACCTGGTTAAATAAAGGTGAAATACAAAAAAAACTCCCTCTCTGGCCTCTAGATCATCAGGCTGCTGATTATCTCACACACCTGTCACCATCGTCTCGCGCACCTGTCACCATCGTCTGCGCACTGCGCGCTCATGACACTCACCTGGTCTCCATCACCTCCTTGATTATCTTCCCTATATCTGTCACCCCCCTTGGCTCTTCCTCAGGTGTTATTGACTCTGTTTTCATGTCGGTGTGTTTGTTTATACATGTTTTATTAAAACACTCACTCCCCTGAACTTACTTCCCCGACTCTCAAGTGCACATCGTTACATCCTGTTCTTCAGCGTGACTCTCAGTGCACATCGTTACATCCTGTCTTCAGCGTGACTCTCAGTGCACATCGTTACATCCTGTTCTTCAGCGTGACTCTCAGTGCACATCGTTACATCCTGTTCTTCAGCGTGACTCTCAGTGCACATCGTTACATCCTGTTCTTCAGCGTGACTCTCAGTGCACATCGTTACATCCTGTTCTTCAGCGTGGACTCTCAGTGCACATCGTTACATCCTGTTCTTCAGCGTGACTTCTCAGTGCACATCGTTACATTCCTGTTCTTTCAGCGTGACTCTCAGTGCACATCGTTACATCCTGTTCTTCAGCGTGACTCTCATGGCAACATCGTTTACATCCTGTTCTTTCAGGGCGTGACTCTCAGTGCACATCGTTACATCCTGTTCTCAGCGGTCTCAGTGCATGTACTTCTTTCTTCAGCGTGACTCAGTTCCCTTTAATCTACACAAGCTGGTTTTGCAACACAGGATTATACTCCCGAGAACCAGGACATTATAATAGGACAGTTTCACAAGGATAGTCACATGCTCAGTTATAGGCACACATACAATTAACATTTTTCTCCATTTCACTATTCTGAGAGGTATTTTAGGATGAGATGTGTCACGCCCTGGCCTTAAGTTATCTTTGTTTTCTTTATTATTTTAGTTAGGTCAGGGTGTGACATGGGGGATGTATGTGTTTTCCTATTGTCTAGGGTTTTTGTACTGTTATGGGTGCTGTGGTTTAGTTGGTTAAAGTGTCTAGTCTAGGTATGTCTATGGTTGCCTAGATTGCGTTCTCAATTAGTTGTCTCTGATTGGAACCATATTTAGGCAGCCATATTCATTAGGTAGTTGTGGGGTTGATTGTCTATGTGTAGTGTTAGTGTCAGCACTATTTGTTTATATACAGTGGGGGCAAAAAGGTATTTAGTCAGCCACCAATTGTGCAAGTTCTCCCACTTAAGATGAGAGAGGCCTGTAATTTTCATCATAAGGTACCACTTCAACTATGACAGACCAAAAAATGAGAAAAAAAATCCAGAAAATCACATGTGTTAGCATTTTTAAAGAATTTATTTGCAAAATTATTGGTGGAAAATAAGTATTTGGTCAATTAACAAAGTTTATCTCAATACTTTTTATATACCCTTTGTTGGCATTGACAGAGGTCAAACGTTTTCTGTAAAGTCTTCACAAGGTTTTCACACACTGTTGCTGGTATTTGGCCCATTCCTCCATGCAGTCTCCTCTAGAGCAGTGATTGTTTGGGCTGGTGCTAGCAACACGGACTTTCAACTCCCTCCAAAGAATTTGCTATGGGGTTGAGATCGATGGAGGACTGGCTAGGCCACTCCCAGGACTTGAAATGCTTTACGAAAGCCACTCCCTTCGTTGCCGCGGAGCGTGGTGTTTGGGATCATTGTCATGCTGAAAGACCCAGCCACTTTCATCTTCATGCCCTTGCTGATGGAAGGAGGTTTTCACTCAAAACAATCTCACGATATGCCCCATTCATTTCTTTCCTTACACGGATCAAGTCGCTCCTGGTCCCGTATGCAGAAAAACACGCCCGAAAGCAGGATGTTTCCACCCCCATGCGGTCCACAGCTAGGTATGGTGTTTCTTTGGATGCAACTTCAGCATTTCTGTGTCTCCAAACACGACGATTGAGAGTTTTTACCAAAAAGTTCTATTTTTGGTTTCAATCTGACCATATGACCATTCTCCCAATCTTCTTCTGGATCACCAAATGCTCTCTAGCACAAACTCAGACGGGCCTGGACATGTACTGGCATTAAGACAGGGGGGGACACATTCGTGGCACTTGCAGGATTGGAGGTCGCCTGGCGGCGTAGTGGTGTTATGATGCTAGGCTTGTTACTTGGTTCCCAGCTCTCTGCAGGTCATTCACTAGTCCCCCCGTGTGGTCTGAGGATTTTTGGCTCACCTTCTTGTGATTATTTGACCCCACCGGTGGTGAAGATCTTGCGTTGAGCCCCAGATCGAGGGAATATCAGTGGTCTGTATGTCTTCGCATTTCCTAATAATTGCCTCCCACAGTTTGATTTCCTTCAAAAACAAGCTGGCTTAACCTATTGCAGAGTTCAGTCTTCCCAGCCTGGATGCAGGTCTACAATTTTTGTTTTCTGCTGAACCTTTGACAGCCGTTTGGTCTTGGCCATAGGGAAGTTTGGAGGTGTTGAACTGTTTTGAGGTTGTGGACAGGTGTCTTTTTATACTGATAACAAGTTCAAACAGGTGCATTAATACAGGTAAACGAGTGAGGACAAGGAGCCTCTTAAAAAGAAGAAGTTACAGGTCTGTGAGAGCCCAGAAAAATCTTGCTTGTTTGGATAGTGACCAAATACTTTATTTTCCACCATAATTGCAACATAAATTCATTAAAAATCTACAATGTGATTTTCTGGATTGTTTTTTCTCAATTCTGTCTGGTTCATAGTTGAAGTGTACCTATTTTGAGAAAATTACAGGCCTTCTCTTCATCTTTTTTAAGTGGGAGAACTTGCACAATTGGTGGCTGACTAAATACTTTTGTCTGCCCCACTGTTAGCTTCACGTTCGCTCGGTTTGTTGGTTTTTGGTTTTAGTTTGTAAAGTGTTTCTTTGTTTCGTCTTCGCTCTTAAATAAAAGAGAAGATGTACTGTTCTGCCTGCGCTATGGAACCCTGACCTGTCCACCGGGACGTGCTACCCGTCCCAGACCTGCTGTTTTCAACTCTCTAGAGACCGCAGGAGCGGTTAGAGATACTCTTAATGATCGGCTATGAAAAGCCAACTGACATTTACTTCCTGATTATTATTTGACCATGCTGGTCATTTTATGAACATTTGAACATCTTTGGCCACGTTCTGTTATAATCTCCACCCGGCACAGCCAGAAGAGGACTGGCCACCCCTCATAGCCTGATTCCTCTCTAGGTTTCTTCCTAGGTTTTGGCCCTTAGGAGTTTTTCCTAGCCACCGTACTTCTACACCTGCATTGCTTGCTGTTCGGGTTTTAGGCTGGGTTTCTGTACAGCACTTCGAGATATTTAGCTGATGTACGAAGGGCTAAATAAAATAAACTTATTTTGAAAATGATATTGTTATCACGCTGCCGCCTTGGTCCTCCTCTCTTCCACGTTACGACGATCGTGACAGGATGTCAGGTTGAGACTGAGAGACTATCAGGAGGTGTTTAGATGAGATTCAGGCTTGAGACTGAGAGACTGAGAGACTTCAGAGAGGTGTTTAGGATGAGATTGTCAGGTTGAGATCTGAGCGACTGAGAGACTGAAGAGAGAGGTATTTTAAGTTCAATGCCAGGTGAGACGAAGACTTCAGAGAGGTGTTTAGGTTCAAATGCCAGGTTGAGACTGAGAGACTGAGAGACTGAGAGACTTGCAGAAGGTGTTTTAAGTTAGATGCCAGGTGGACTGAGAGACTGAGAGACTTCAGAGAGGTGTTTTAAGTTCAGATGCCAGGTTGAGACTGAAGGACTGTCAGAGAGGTGTTTTACGTTCAGATATGGGTGGAGACTGAGAGACTGTCAGAGAGGTGTTTTAGGTTCAGGATACTGGGTTGAGACTGAGAGACTGAGAGACTGTCAGAGAGGTGTTTTAGGTTCAGATTGCCAGGTTTGAGACTGAGAGACTGTCAGAGAGGTGTTTAGGTTCAGATACTGCGGTTGAGACGAGAGACTGAGAGACTGTCAGAGAGGTGTTTTAGTCAATGCCAGTTGAGACTGAAGACTTCAGAGAGGGTTTTTAGGTTCAGATACTGGGTTGAGACTGAGAGACTGTCAGAGAGGTGTTTTAGGTTCAGATACTGGTGAGACTTGAGAGACTGAGAGACTGTCAGAGAGGGTTTTAGGTTCAGATGCCAGGTTGAGACTGAGAGCACTGTCAGAGAGGTGTTTTAAGTTCAGATACTGCGGGTTGAGACTGAGAGACTGACGAGAACATCGAGGTGAGTAATACGGGTAAACGTCAGAGAGGTGTTTTAGGTTCAGATCAGGTGAGACTGAGAGTGACTCAGAGAGGGTAGTCGATGGTTGACTGACTCAGAGAGGTTTTAGTCAGATACTTGGGTTGAGACTGAGAGATGGGTCAGAGAGGTGTTTTAGGTTCAGATGCCAGTTATGAGACTGAGAGACTGTCAGAGAGGTGTTTTAGGTTTCAAGATTGCCAGGTTGAGACTGAGAGACTGTCAAGAGAGAGGTGTTTTAGTTCAGATACATGGCGTTGAAGACTTATCTCTCTCTTTTTCAGATACTGGGTTGAGACTGAGAGAGCCTACTGGGGATGTCTTATCTTTGACGTAGCTCTATTTCCAGCTACTCTCCTGCCAGACAGAGAGGATAAAGTTAGAAGTTACATTGGATAACTCATTAACATTGTATCAGCTTTAGGGATTAGCTATCAGTACAGATATCAGAGCTATAGACTGATCTGGTCTGACCGCAGATGTTCAATGCAGCAGTTTTTATCTCAATATTAAATGATTCATGTGTAACAATTCATTATTTTTAACGTGATTGTTTTCAATTGAAAAGAAATTCGKGAAAAAAAGCTTCTTAGAAAATAGCAATTTTTTTCAGCTTAGGACTGTCTGGGAGTGGTCTGAGTGGGGAGGGGAGACCTGTTTATTGGCCGAGAGGTTTGGAACTGTATTTCTTATTGGTCCTGTTGTTAACGTATCTCCTGATGATGTCACCAGGTAGGTCAAAACTCCATCTCAACCAAAACAGACATGAAACCTCCTAGTATTATTTCAACCTCATAGTGTGGACATGTACTGTAAATAAAACAAAGGAAAATTACATTCAGGACTTTACTGCGCCTTTCAAGATGAAGAGTTTTTTTTTTTGTTGAGTTGTGTATGTTCCTCTCTCTTTTTTTATGCTGGTGAAAATATAGAATATCCACATTGAACCCACTATAGAGGGAAGAGAGAATATGGACAGGGAAATGGACCGGATTTATGGGTACAGCCCAAGGACTGTGTTGTTATTCAACCATATAGATTCCCTTGCCAGTCTTAGACCTACAGTCTGTTGGAATGTATAGGTTTGGATGAGGCCTTCCATTGTGCAATATACCATTAAACCTTGACCCCACCATAGACAATATACCATTAAACCTTGACCCCACCATAGACAATATACCATTAACCCATGACCCCACCATAGACAATATACCATTAACCCTTGACCCCACCATAGAGAATGACCTTTAACCCATTACCCCACCATAGAGAATGACCTTTAACCCATGACCCCACCATAGACAATATACCATTAACCCATGACCCCACCATAGAGAATGACCTTTAACCCATGACCCCACCATAGAGAATGACCTTTAACCCAAGATCTGTATCTGTTTTGTTATTAATACTGAACCCTGCATCCCAAATAGTTCCTTGTATAGTGCATTACTGTTGACCAGAGCCCTGTGGTAATCCCTATGGGCCCTGGCTACAAGTAGTGCACTATATAGTTAACAGGGTTTCATTTAGGAAGCAGAGCATGCTGTCTCTAATGTTGTCTCTGGAGTATTTCCAGTTGAGGTTTCATTTAGGAAGCAGAACAAGCTCTTCCCTTCCCTGACGACTGACATCACCACGGCTGTCTGACTCTCAATATACCATTAAACCTTGACCCCACCATAGACAATATACCATTAAACCTTGACCCCACCATAGACAATACCATTAACCCATGACCCCCATAGACAATATACCATTAACCCTTGACCCCCCCACCATATGAGAATGACCTTTAACCCATTACGCCCACCATAGAGATGACCTTTAACCCATGACCCCACCATAGACAATATACCATTACCCATGACCCCACCATGAGATATGACCTTTAACCCATGACCCCCACATAGAGAATGACCTTTAACCCAAGATCTGTATCTGTTTTGTTATTATACTGAACCCTGCATCCCAATATAGTTCCTTGTATAGTGCATTACTGTTGACCAGAGCCCTGTGGTAATCCCTATGGGCCTGGGCTACAAGTAGTGCACTATATAGTTAACAGGGTTTCCTTTAGGAAGCAGACATTGCCC